>NW_021189284.1:79883-185911 GCF_002162155.2 Triticum dicoccoides | reverse complement strand
TTGCAATATTTTCATGCCTTCTACTTCTTGTGCTAATTTTTTGGCTTTAGATTTTATGAACTATGCAAGTTACTCATCTATTCATGTGTCATATATGCAAAAATCAAGGGAAGTAAAAATGGATGACATATACATATACAACATGTACACCTTGTCTCTTTTGTTAGCCACATTTCAGATTAAGCAACGCCGAGGACGGCTTTATTTTCAAGAAGGGGAGGATGATGAGGACATGACTACCTTGGATATGACCAAAAATATTGCATATATGCATATTTGTCAGGTGATTTCTAGTGCAAACTATTCAATAATCTATTTATGTTATCCAGAACAAAAATACTTCACACACTTTTGTGTTTTGTCTAATTGCAGGTGTATGGGACATTTGTACAATCCACATATGAAGATAAGGAAGAAATAGATGTTTATTTCCTGTTCAAAAAGTTCTCTCACGTCACTTTTGGCCCAAGAGAAGATAGAGTCCAAGTCTCTCACGTTCTGGATTCAGATTCGGACTGCACAGACATACCTGACTCAAAACGCACACAAGTTTTTCATACGGACTCCGAATTGGGTGATTCTTTTTTTGTTGGAAACTAGATTTCGTGCACTTTCCAACCCAATTGGGATCACCTTCAAATTCGTCCGGAGCGTTGAGTTGTGGACGAAACAATCTGATGCTGCAACAGAATCCGAGTCAAACTACAAGTCCAAAGGTGTTACATCACCTCCACTTGGGCCCATTAGCCTTGTACGACCTAGATTTAGTTTTAGGCTGCCTTGGGACGTCCTCCCACCTCCTAGGCCGTCACCCCTTGCTCCTATATGATGAGGACATCAATACAATTGTTACACCCACAGCCCCTGCTGCTATACATACTGGACCAATTACTAGAGCTCGTGCACGCCAACTAAATTACCAGGTACTTTCGTTTCTTGGTAATGATTCTAATGTTCATGAGAATATGATGCTGCCTAAATTGGATACATTTGTTTTGCTTACAAATGAAGGGCCTAGCTTGGAGAAGGATGAACATTGGAGCAAGAACAAGCATGGAGATGATGGCATGCGCAAGGGAAACAAGAACGGAGTTACAAGTGATGATTTCAGGACTTTGAAGCCACCATAATGGGTGCATGAAGCCTTGGACGAAATATACAAGATGCCACTTCATAAATTTCGTCCCGAGGATCTTTTAGGTGCTGCGTCACTTTATTATTGGGCCAGGCCCATGTAATTTCGAAATACATAAGTATAGGCTATTTTTAGAGTCCGTATGTGTGGGGAAACAAGAGATAGGGTTGATTTCGGACTCCTCCACCAAGGGCCACGAAATTCCCCCCTCTTCCTCCATATATACAGCCCTTAGGGCATCGTTTAGACTTTGGGTTTTGTTTAGATTAAAAGTTCGCCATAGCTGCAACTTCGCGTACTTCGTTTGTGTTCAACGACCAGACAAAGGCGTCACAGAACCCCACCTTGATCAATAAAGCTTTCATCTTATATTCGCAATATCCAGATTGCAATCTCAGTTTCTTGCTTGTTCTTCGTTTGCTCGCAGGAAACAGACCCTCGTGGTCAGGTTGATCGTGCTCCGGCGTGGTCAATAACTTCTCGGAGTTGGTTTAGCGATTGCTAAGGCGCGACGTCCTCGCACGTTCGTAGTCGGATCGTCAAAGTCGACTTCCACCAAAGCGAAATCCACCATCTCATCGAAAGACGGGACACCTTTGCCTCTATCAAGAAATCACCTGACAAATATGCATATATGCAATATTTTTGGTCATATCCAAGGTAGTCATGTCCTCATCAATTCAACACGTTGTTTAGCATCGAAATTAACCTTCTCCGAAGAATGAAGAGGCAACAAATCAATAGGTGCACGAGGTAGGAAACCATACACAACTTCAAAAGGGCACATCTTAGTAGTAGAATGCAATGAACGATTATAAGCAAATTCAATATGAGGCAAGCATTCCTCCCACATTTTCTTATTATCTTCAAAACAACCCTAACCATAGTAGACAATGTTCTATTGACTACTTCAGTTTGGCCATCAGTTTGGGGGTGACAAGTAGTACTAAAAAGCAGTTTAGTCCCCAACTTAGCCCATAAACATCTCCAAAAGTGGCTAAGAAATTTAGTATCACGATCTGAAACAATAGTATTTGGCACACCATGCAAGCGAATAATTTCACGAAAGAACAAATCAGCAATATTAACAGCATCATCGCTTTTATGACATGGTATAAAGTGTGCCATTTTCGAGAATCTATCCACGACAACAAATATGCTATCCCTCCCCTTCTTTGTTCGAGGTAAACCTAAAACAAAGTCCATAGATATATCCTCCCAAGGAACACTAGGTACAGGCAAAGGCATATATAAACCATGAGGATTGAGTCGTGACTTAGCTTTTTGACATGTAGTGCAGCGAGCAATAAAACGCTCAACATCCCGTCTCATCTTTGGCCAAAAGAAATGAGTAGCAAGTACGTCCTCCGTCTTCTTCACGCCAAAGTGTCCCATTAATCCTCCTCCATGCGCCTCCTGCAACAACAAAAGACGAACGGAGCTAGCTGGAATGCATAGCTTGTTAGCACGAAACACAAATCCATCGTTAACAACAAACTTGTTCCACATTCTTCCTTCTTTACAATTCTGCATTACATCTTTAAAATCAGCATCATGCACATATTGATCTTTGATGGTCTCCAAACCAAATATTTTGAAGTCAAGTTGTGAAAGCATAGTATAGCGACGAGACAATGCATCAGCAATAACATTTTCTTTTCCCTTCTTGTGTTTAATGACGTAAGGGAAAGTCTCAATGAATTCAACCCATTTAGCATGTCTACGATTCAGTTTAGCTTGACTTTTAATATGTTTCAAAGATTCATGATCAGAATGTATAACAAATTCTTTGGGCCATAAATAATGTTGCCATTTTTCTAAAGTCCGAACAAGAGCATATAATTCTTTATCATAAGTAGAATAATTCAGACTAGGCCCACTCAATTTTTTAGAAAAGTATGCAACAGGTTTGCCATCTTGTAATAACACACCTCCTAATCCAATTCCACTAGCATCACATTCAAGCTCAAAAGTCTTATTAAAATCAGGAAGTTGGAGTAAAGGAGCATGTGTCAACTTATCTTTCAATACCGTGAAGGCTTCTTCCTGTGCGGTACCCCAAAGAAAAGGCACATCTTTCTTTGTAAGCTCATTGAGAGGTGCAGCAATGGTGCTGAAATCTCTCACAAAACGCCTATAGAATCCAGCGAGGCCAAGAAAACTCCTCACCTGTGTGATCGTTTTGGGTTGCGGCCAACTCTCAATAGCTTCAATCTTGGCTTTATCAACTTCAATTCCCTGTGGAGTAACAACATAGCCAAGAAAAGATACTCGGTCGGTGCAAAAGGTGCACTTCCCAAGGTTACCAAACAAACGTGCATCACGTAGAGCAATAAAAACAGCACGTAAATGTTCCAAATGTTCTTCCAAAGATCTGCTATAAATCAATATGTCATCAAAGTAAACTACCACAAATCGTCCAATGAAAGCACGTAAAACTTCGTTCATTAATCTCATGAAAGTACTAGGTGCATTAGTTAACCCAAAAGGCATGACTAACCACTCATATAATCCAAACTTAGTTTTGAATGCTGTTTTCCATTCATCTCCCAATTTCATACAAATTTGATGGTATCCACTATGCAAATCAACTTTGGAGAATATTGTAGAGCCACTCAATTCATCAAGCATATCATCTAGCCTAGGAATAGGATGACGATAACGAATAGTAATATTATTAATGCCTCTACAATCAACACACATATGTGATGTACCATCCTTTTTCGGCACTAGAATAATAGGAACAGCACAAGGACTAAGGGATTCGCGTATATAACCTTTGTCGAGAAGCTCTTGTACTTGACGCATAATCTCCTTCGTCTCCTCTGGATTAGTACGGTATGGTGCACGGTTTGGCAGTGAAGCACCGGGAATTAAGTCAATCTGATGCTCAATCCCTCGAATAGGCGGTAATCCCGGTGGCACGTCTTGTGGAAAGACGTCAGCGAACTCCTGCAAAATGTTAGTGACAGCAGGAGGCAAAGAGGAAGGCACGTCCTCGAATGAAAATAATGCCTCTTTGCACACAAAAGCATAGCAAACAGATTTGCTGAAATCTAGCTCATCAATATCAGATTTGGTGGCAAATAAACATGCACTTTTCAATTTAATTTCAGAAGCAACACTAGATGGTTTATTATTAGGCCTCATTTGTTGCTCAAATTCTTTTGCCACAATCTGATTTTCACTCTTATTCTTCTCCTGTTGTGCTTTATTAGCTCTATTAATATCATCTTTCAAAATGGAATCAGGAGTCATAGGAAGCAAAGTAATATTTTTATCCTTATGAACAAGAGTATAGTGATTGTTTCTACCATGGTGTACAGAATTTTTATCAAATTGCCATGGTCTACCAAGTAATAAAGAACATGCTTGCATAGGTACCACATCACAATCAACATAATCAGCATATGTAGTTATACTAAAATGCACACGAACAGTACGTGTTACCTTAACCTTGCCGCTGTTGTTGAACCATTGGATGTAGTAAGGATGTGGATGTGGTCTTGTGGTGAGAGAAAGCTTCTCCACCATCTCCATGCTAGCCAAGTTGTTGCAGCTCCCTCCGTCTATTATGACGCGCACAGAACGTTCCTTCACAACTCCCTTGGTATGGAACAAATTGTGCCTCTGATTTTGCTCAGCTTGTGTGACCTGCACACTCAAAACACGTTGAGCAACTAAACATTCATACCTGTCAGCGTCTTCAGGAGCCATGTATTGCGTCTCATGATCAGAATCATCTCCACCATGTTCTTCACGTGTAATAAGAGCCAAAGTCTCCTCATCATAGTCACTAGCGGACTCATATCCACCATCCACGGTAGCAATCATCACACGCGGAGATTTGCATTCTCTCGCATAATGACCTCCTCCCTTACAACGACGACAAATAATATCACTTGTGTGCCCTGTTGATGCCATGGAAGAAGAAAAACGCTGTGCAGGCCCCGCAGGTGCGCTCTTGGCAGATAATGGTGGTTGTGCCTGTTTTCTTGTATCACGGCTGGAGGTGGCACCGGATGGAGGTGCTGGTGCAGTTGAAGTAGAAGATGCACGTGGTGTCCATGATGAAGGTCGGCCTGCAGAAAAGTTAGTTCGCCCCAATGCTTGTCGATCCTGCACTTCACGTTCAGCTTTACAAGCAAGATGGAATAAACGAGTGATATTAGTATACTCCTTATAGTCTAAAATGGTCTGAATCTCTCTATTTAATCCACCCAGAAAACGTGCAAGCATAGCTTCATTCTCCTCAACAATACCACATCTAATCATGCCAGTTTGTAATTCCTGATAATATTCTTCTACAGAATTTTTCCCTTGTCTTAAACGCTGCAATTTTTGAAGCAATTCACGTTGATAATATGGTGGAACCCAACGCGTATGCATAGCAGTTTTCAAAGCAGCCCAAGTAGTTGGAATAGGATATAATCTACAATGTTCAGACCACCATACACATGCAAAACTAGTGAAAGCACAAACAGCAGCAGCAACTCGTCTCTCCTCAGGATATTGTAAACATGTAAATCGTTGTTCAGTTTCTAACTCCCAAGTAAGATATATATCAGGAACATATCTACCCTCAAATGGTGGAATATTCAATTTCAGTTTAGGAAGGGGAGGATGATGAGGACATCAATACCATTGTTACACCCACAGGCCCTGCTGCTATACATACTGGACCAATTACTAGAGCTCGCGCACGCCAACTAAATTACCAGGTACTTTCGTTTCTTGGTAATGATTCTAATGTTCATGAGAATATGATGCTGCCTAAATTGGATACATTTGTTTTGCTTACAAATGAAGGGCCTAGCTTGGAGAAGGATGAACATTGGAGCAAGAACAAGCATGGAGATGATGGCATGCGCAAGGGGAACAAGAACGGAGTTACAAGTGATGATTTTAGGACTTTGAAGCCACCATAATGGGTGCATGAAGCCTTGGACGAAATATACAAGATGCCACTTCATAAATTTCGTCCCGAGGCTATTTTAGGTGCTGCGTCACCTTATTATTGGGCCAGGCCCATGTAATTTCGAAATACATAAGTATAGGCTATTTTTAGAGTCCGTATGTGTGGGGAAACCAGAGATAGGGTTGATTTCGGACCCCTCCACCAAGGGCCACGAAATTCCCCCCTCTTCCTCCATATATACAGCCCTTAGGGCATCGTTTAGACTTTGGGTTTTGTTTAGATTAAAAGTTCGCCATAGCTGCAACTTCGCGTACTTCGTTTGTGTTCAACGACCAGACAAAGGCGTCACAGAACCCCACCTTGATCAATAAAGCTTTCATCTTATATTCGCAATATCCAGATTGCAATCTTAGTTTCTTGCTTGTTCTTCGTTTGCTCGCAGGAAACAGACCCTCGTGGTCAGGTTGATCGTGCTCCGGCGTGGTCAATAACCTCTCGGAGTTGGTTTAGCGATTGCTAAGGCGCGACGTCCTCGCACGTTCGTAGTCGGATCGTCAAAGTCGACTTCCACCAAAGCGATATCCATCATCTCATCGAAAGATCGGGACCCTCGCCTCTATCACCTGCACAGCGTTCTTCTTCTTCCATGGCATCAACAGGGCACACAAGTGATATTATTTGCCGTCGTTGTAAGGGAGGAGGTCATTATGCGAGAGAATGCAAATCTCCGCGTGTGATGATTGCTACCGCGGATGGTGGATATGAGTCCGCTAGTGACTATGATGAGGAGACTTTGGCTCTTATTACACGTGAAGAACATGGTGGAGATGATTCTGATCATGAGACGCAATACATGGCTCCTGAAGACGCTGACAGGTATGAATGTTTAGTTGCTCAACGTGTTTTGAGTGTGCAGGTCACACAAGCTGAGCAAAATCAGAGGCACAATTTGTTCCATACCAAGGGAGTTGTGAAGGAACGTTCTGTGCGCGTCATCATAGACGGAGGGAGCTGCAACAACTTGGCTAGCATGGAGATGGTGGAGAAGCTTGCTCTCACCACAAGACCACATCCACATCCTTACTACATCCAATGGTTCAACAACAGCGGCAAGGTTAAGGTAACACGTACTGTTCGTGTGCATTTTAGTATCTCTACATATGCTGATTATGTTGATTGTGATGTGGTACCTATGCAAGCATGTTCCTTATTACTTGGTAGACCATGGCAATTTGATAATAATTATGTACACCATGGTAGAAACAATCACTATACTCTTGTTCATAAGGATAAAAATATTACTTTGCTTCCTATGACTCCTGATTCCATTTTGAAAGATGATATTAATAGAGCTAATAAAGCACAACAGGAGAAGAATAAGAGTGAAAATCAGATTGTGGCAAAAGAATTTGAGCAACAAATGAAGCCTAATAATAAACCATCTAGTGTTGCTTCTGAAATTAAATTGAAAAGTGCATGTTTATTTGCCACCAAATCTGATATTGATGAGCTAGATTTCAGCAAATCTGTTTGCTATGCTTTTGTGTGCAAAGAGGCATTATTTTCATTCGAGGACGTGCCTTCCTCTTTGCCTCCTGCTGTCACTAACATTTTGCAGGAGTTCGCTGACGTTTTTCCACAAGACGTGCCACCGGGATTACCGCCTATTCGAGGGATTGAGCATCAGATTGACTTAATTCCCGGTGCTTCACTGCCAAACCGTGCACCATACCGTACCAATCCAGAGGAGACGAAGGAGATTATGCGTCAAGTACAAGAGCTTCTCGACAAAGGTTATATACGCGAATCCCTTAGTCCTCGTGCTGTTCCTATTATTCTAGTGCTGAAAAAGGATGGTACATCACGTATGTGTGTTGATTGTAGAGGCATTAATAATATTACTATTCGTTATCGTCATCCTATTCCTAGGCTAGATGATATGCTTGATGAATTGAGTGGCTCTACAATATTCTCCAAAGTTGATTTGCGTAGTGGCTACCATCAAATTCGTATGAAATTGGGAGATGAATGGAAAACAGCATTTAAAACTAAGTTTGGATTATATGAGTGGTTAGTCATGCCTTTTGGGTTAACTAATGCACCTAGTACTTTCATGAGATTAATGAACGAAGTTTTACGTGCTTTCATTGGACGATTTGTGGTAGTTTACTTTGATGACATATTGATTTATAGCAGATCTTTGGAGGAACATTTGGAACATTTACGTGCTGTTTTTATTGCTCTACGTGATGCACATTTGTTTGGTAACCTTGGGAAGTGCACCTTTTGCACCGACCGAGTATCTTTTCTTGGCTATGTTGTTACTCCACAGGGAATTGAAGTTGATAAAGCCAAGATTGAAGCTATTGAGAGTTGGCCGCAGCCCAAAACGGTCACACAAGTCAGGAGTTTTCTTGGCCTCGCTAGATTCTATAGGCGTTTTGTGAGAGATTTCAGCACCATTGCTGCACCTCTCAATGAGCTTACAAAGAAAGATGTGCCTTTTCTTTGGGGTACCGCACAGGAAGAAGCCTTCACGGTATTGAAAGATAAGTTGACACATGCTCCTTTACTCCAACTTCCTGATTTTAATAAGACTTTTGAGCTTGAATGTGATGCTAGTGGAATTGGATTAGGAGGTGTGTTATTACAAGATGGCAAACCTGTTGCATACTTTTCTGAAAAATTGAGTGGGCCTAGTCTGAATTATTCTACTTATGATAAAGAATTATATGCTCTTGTTCGGACTTTAGAAACATGGCAACATTATTTATGGCCCAAAGAATTTGTTATACATTCTGATCATGAATCATTGAAACATATTAAAAGTCAAGCTAAACTGAATCGTAGACATGCTAAATGGGTTGAATTCATTAGACTTTCCCTTATGTCATTAAACACAAGAAGGGAAAAGAAAATGTTATTGCTGATGCTTTGTCTCGTCGCTATACTATGCTTTCACAACTTGACTTCAAAATATTTGGTTTGGAGACCATCAAAGATCAATATGTGCATGATGCTGATTTTAAAGATGTAATGCATAATTGTAAAGAAGGAAGAATGTGGAACAAGTTTGTTGTTAACGATGGATTTGTGTTTCGTGCTAACAAGCTATGCATTCCAGCTAGCTCCGTTCGTCTTTTGTTGTTGCAGGAGGCGCATGGAGGAGGATTAATGGGACACTTTGGCGTGAAGAAGACGGAGGACGTACTTGCTACACATTTCTTTTGGCCAAAGATGAGACGGGATGTTGAGCGTTTTATTGCTCGCTGCACTACATGTCAAAAAGCTAAGTCACGCCTCAATCCTCATGGTTTATATATGCCTTTGCCTGTACCTAGTGTTCCATGGGAGGATATATCTATGGACTTTGTTTTAGGTTTACCTCGAACAAAGAAGGGGAGGGATAGCATATTTGTTGTCGTGGATAGATTCTCGAAAATGGCACACTTTATACCATGTCATAAAAGCGATGATGCTGTTAATGTTGCTGATTTGTTCTTTCGTGAAATTATTCGCTTGCATGGTGTGCCAAATACTATTGTTTCAGATCGTGATACTAAATTTCTTAGCCACTTTTGGAGATGTTTATGGGCTAAGTTGGGGACTAAACTGCTTTTTAGTACTACTTGTCACCCCCAAACTGATGGACAAACTGAAGTAGTCAATAGAACGTTGTCTACTATGCTTAGGGCTGTTTTGAAGAATAATAAGAAAATGTGGGAGGAATGCTTGCCTCATATTGAATTTGCTTATAATCGTTCATTGCATTCTACTACTAAGATGTGCCCTTTTGAAGTTGTGTATGGTTTCCTACCTTATGCACCTATTGATTTGTTGCCTCTTCCATCTTCGGAGAAGGTTAATTTTGATGCTAAACACCGTGCTGAATTGATTTTAAAAATGCATGAGTTAACTAAGGAAAACATTGAGCGCATGAATGCTAAATATAAACTTGCTGGAGATAAGGGTAGAAAACATGTTGTGTTTGCACCTGGAGATCTTGTTTGGTTACATTTGCGTAAGGATAGATTTCCTGATTTGCGCAAATCAAAGTTAATGCCACGTGCTGATGGTCCCTTTAAGGTGTTAGAGAAAATAAATGATAATGCATATAAACTTGAGCTGCCTGCAGATTTTGGGGTTAGTCCCACTTTTAACATTGCAGATTTGAAGCCTTATTTGGGTGAGGAAGATGAACTTCCGTCGAGGACGACTTCATTTCAAGAAGGGGAGGATGATGAGGACATCAATACAATTGTTACACCCACAGCCCCTGCTGCTATACATACTGGACCAATTACTAGAGCTCGTGCACGCCAACTAAATTACCAGGTACTTACGTTTCTTGGTAATGATTCTAATGTTTATGAGAATATGATGCTGCCTAAATTGGATACATTTGTTTTGCTTACAAATGAAGGGCCTAGCTTGGAGAAGGATGAACATTGGAGCAAGAACAAGCATGGAGATGATGGCATGCGCAAGGGAAACAAGAACGGAGTTACAAGTGATGATTTCAGGACTTTGAAGCCACCATAATGGGTGCATGAAGCCTTGGACGAAATATACAAGATGCCACTTCATAAATTTCGTCCCGAGGCTATTTTAGGTGCTGCGTCACCTTATTATTGGGCCAGGCCCATGTAATTTCGAAATACATAAGTATAGGCTATTTTTAGAGTCCGTATGTGTGGGGAAACAAGAGATAGGGTTGATTTCGGACCCCTCCACCAAGGGCCACGAAATTTCCCCCTCTTCCTCCATATATACAGCCCTTAGGGCATCGTTTAGACTTTGGGTTTTGTTTAGATTAAAAGTTCGCCATAGCTGCAACTTCGCGTACTTCGTTTGTGTTCAACGACCAGACAAAGGCATCACAGAACCCCACCTTGATCAATAAAGCTTTCATCTTATATTCGCAATATCCAGATTGCAATCTTAGTTTCTTGCTTGTTCTTCGTTTGCTCGCAGGAAACAGACCCTCGTGGTCAGGTTGATCGTGCTCCAGCGTGGTCAATAACCTCTCGGAGTTGGTTTAGCGATTGCTAAGGCGCGACGTCCTCGCACGTTCGTAGTCGGATCGTCAAAGTCGACTTCCACCAAAGCGATATCCATCATCTCATCGAAAGACGGGACACCTTTGCCTCTATCACTATATAAGTAGATCCATCTAGTAGCTTTTCCCTTGGGATTTGTTTAGTTAAAAGTTAGCCATTGCAACTTCGTGTACTTCGTTTGTGTCCAACGACCAGACCAAGACTGCTTCCGGATCCCCACCATTATCAATACTTCATATATATTCGCAATATTCAGATTGCTTTATCATATTCTTGCTCGTTCTTCGATTGCTTGCAGGAATAGACCTTCATGGTCAGGTTGATCGTGCTCCAGCGTGGTCAATAACCTCTCGGAGTTGGTTTAGCGATTGCTAAGGCGCAACGTCGTGCACGTTTGTAGTCGGATCGTCAAAGTCGTCTCCACCAAATCGATAGTTATCATCTCATCGAAAGATCGGGACACCCCCGCCTCTATCATTATTATTGGGCCAGGCCCATGTATTTTCGAAGTACTTAAGTATAGGCTGTTTTTAGAGTCCGTATGTGTGGAGAAACAAGAGTTAGGGTTGATTTCGGACCTCTCCACCAAGGGCCACAAAATTCCCCCTCTCTCCTCCATATATACAGCCCTTAGGGCATCGTTTAGACTTTGGGTTTTGTTTAGATTAAAAGTTCACCATAGCTGCAACTTCACGTACTTCGTTTGTGTCCAACGACCAGACCAAGACGTCACAAAACCCCACCTTGATCAATAAAGCTTTCATCTTATATTCGCAATATCCAGATTGCAATCTCAGTTTCTTGCTTGTTCTTCGTTTACTCGCAGGAAGTAGACCCTCGTGGTCAGGTTGATCGTGCTCCGGCGTGGTCAATAACCCCTCGGAAGTTGGTTTAGCGATTGCTAAGGCGCGACGTCTCGCGCGATCATAGTCGGATCGTCAAGGTCGACTCCCACAGAAACGATAGCCACCATCTCATCGAAACATCGGGACACCTTTGCCTCTATCATCTCTGATTTTCTATCAACATATGATAGCTCATGATAGAAGTCTCCGGTATGGGGGCCAATCCATCCCGTACTCGAATCATTACCACATACGTAGATAGTGAATCACATATTCTAACACTTGGGCATCCTCACAAGCATTGCAGAACTTCTCTTCTCCACGAACTAGGTTCGGATAAATCCATTGGTTCTGCAAGCGAAACAAAACCTCTGTCGTTTCTTCACAACTCTCGGGTTTACGTAACCTCCTATGGAACGTCTGCTGATGAACTCATAGCTTCTTCCAGAATTCTTTTCTTCAACAAGATTGTGCTTGTTTCCTTATCAAATCCCGGGTCCTGTGGGTTATGGCCCACTTCAACACTTGTATATCTTTAACTCATCCTTGGGGTTACTATTGTTCCATATTCCAACATTACATATCCTTTAAATCAAATACTACTTCATTCATGCCTACTCTTGGGGTAACCATCATAACTAAAACAAAACTCCAACTCATTTGTCCAAACTCCACTATATACGGAACACCATTTTCCTTTCCATCCATCAAGTGTTCACACAGACAAGTATCGCCAAAAAAATGCACTGGTTCATCCATAATTCATATTCTCTTCATATCAAATCTTTTATTACATCCTTAGCCACTACTCAAAACTCAAGTTTCAAAAGTACTCTATTACAAAAGGTGCCACCCACATAGTTTGGTATGGTCAAGCATTACTTCCATCTTTATTCATTTGTCCTTCTTGAAGATGTTTTCAGTTTCACTGGAATTGTGCGATGTGATCCTTGAAATCATCGATCTTCTGCTTCATCATGGTGGCCATGAGCTTCATCTCCATCATCTCTGCATGCACCTCTCTCAGGTATTCCTGAGTGTGACGGAGTCTTGCTTCAAGTATTTCTCCAATCTGACGTATGGCTTCCATGGCAGCTTCACGAACAGAGTCGAAGAATGTTGCTCGTGGTACTCGAGAGATGAAAAAGTATTGACCCATAGTCTTTGGGCAAACTCCCTTCACACGGTGGAGGTGTACCTCCACATACCAAAGTTCAACTCCCTTCTCCATGAAAGGATAACCCTTGTAGACTGCATCTCCTTCAAGATGAATATGCTTCATCATGTCCTTCAGGATTTTTGGGTAATCCTGATCACTAGTCAAGGTCATGATCATTTCCGGGCCCTTGAGAAAAGACTCGTAAAGGGTTGTCATCTGCAGGCATAAGATAGAAGGGGTACTCAGGATAATGTATGTATTTCCTTGGGTGAAATGTGGTTATATTTTCTGGGAAAAGTTTGGGGTCAGCTTGTCCATGGGTTCAAGGTTTAAGTCCGGGTGAGATAATGAGAGAGGCACTCACAATCAACAACAACTCATAACATTTCACATGAGATTCCAACCACATCAACTTTTATTACTTCATGAGCTATTACAATTTCCATTTCATAACTCAACTCAACATCCCCAACGAAAATAAAAGTGTGTTCCACATTTTGCTAGAGGCGGAGGTGTCCCGATCTTTCGATGAGATGATAACTATCGATTTGGTGGAGACGACTTTGACGATCCGACTACAAACGTGCACGACGTTGCGCCTTAGCAATCGCTAAACCAACTCCGAGAGGTTATTGACCACGCTGGAGCACGATCAACCTGACCACGAAGGTCTATTCCTGCAAGCAATCGAAGAACGAGCAAGAATATGATAAAGCAATCTGAATATTGCAAATATATATGAGGTATTGATAATGGTGGGGATCCGTAAGCGGTCTTGGTCTGGTCGTTGGACACAAACGAAGTACACGAAGTTGCGTTGGCTAACTTTTAACTAAACAAATCCCAAGGAAAAGCTACTAGATAGATCTACTTATATAGGAGCAAGGGGTGGCGGCCAAGGAGGTGGGAGGACGTCCCAAGGCAGCCTAAAACTAAATCTAGGTCGTACAAGGCCAATGGGCCCAAGTGGAGGTGATGTAACACCTTTGGACTTATAGTTTGACTCGGATTCTGCTGCAGCATCAGATTGTTTTGTCCACAACTCAACGCTCCGGACGAATTTGAAGGTGATTCCAATTGGGTTGGAAAGTGCACGAAATCTAGTTTCCAACAAAAAAAGAATCACCCAATTCGGAGTCCGTATGAAAAACTTGTGTGCATTTTGAGTCAGGTGTGTCTGTGCAGTCCGAATCTGAATCCAGAACGTGAGAGACTTGGACTCTATCTTCTCTTGGGCCAAAAGTGACGTGAGAGAACTTTTTGGACAGCAAATAAACATCTCTTTCTTCCTTATCTTCATATGTGGATTGTACAAATGTCCCATACACCTGCAATTAGACAAAACACAAAAGTGTGTGAAGTATTTTTGTTCTGGATAACATAAATAGATTATTGAATAGTTTGCACTAGAAATCACCTGACAAATATGCATATATGCAATATTTTTGGTCATATCCAAGGTAGTCATGTCCTCATCATCCTCCCCTTCTTGAAAATAAAGCCGTCCTCGGCGTTGGTTAATCTGAAATGTGGCTAACAAAAGAGACAAGGTGTACATGTTGTATATGTACATGTCATCCATTTTTACTTCTCTTGATTTTTGCATATATGACACATGAATAGATGAGTAACTTGCATAGTTCATAAAATCTAAAGCCAAAAAATTAGCACAAGAAGTAGAAGGCATGAAAATATTGCAATTCAGTTTGCACATATAAGTGAAGCTCTTATTCATTTCAAAAGATTGACAATGTTCATCATTAAACCATCCCAACATTGGTGAATAAACCTTACTTGCATCAAATTTACATGCTACAACATGCTTAAATAAGCAAACATGCAATAAGTCATTCAACACAGAATCATCACCAAGATTACAGGTCATATCAAAATGATTAAACATTGGTTCTTTTGCATCAATAGTTAATTCAATGGGTGCACTCAAAATTGTTGGTATTTCAGTTGTTTGATCACATGGCAAAGTCAAATTATCAACGTAGTCCTCTAAAATAGGTGGTGTGATCAAAGTAGTGGGTAGCTCATCAGATGGTGCATGCAAATTGACAAGGCATTCATCATTCTCATGTAGAGATGGAAGATCAGTACCTTTGTCATTACCTCTTATGATCAACTCAGATGATGTAGCCACTCTCGGGGGCGATGTGTCACATGGTGGAGGTGATGTACTCCTGACAACAACGGATGTGGTTGTCATAGTATGCCTAGTAGTTGAAGGAACAATCATATCAACTCTTGGAATGTGCACCGTGCGCTTGTTCTCCTCGTGGCCAACACGTCGTTTTATTTCCTGTTCAGCTTTGCAAGCAAGATGAAACAAATGGTCCGTAGGATAACACTCTTCATGAATTAGTATCTCTTGAATATCACGGTTTAATCCTCCCCAAAATCTATCCATAAAATCATCTTCACTTTCTTCTAAAGAGGAATGCAACAAGGTAGTTTGTAAATCATCATAATATTTTGTTACAGTTTCACTACCTTGTTTTAAGTGTTGCAACTTCTTAATCATGTCACGAGTATAATAAGCAGGGACGAAAGTATGTCGCATGGCAAGTTTCAAATCATCCCAAGTAATAGGTATATAATCAGGGTGTAACCGACAATATTCACTCCACCAAACCAAAGCATAACCAGTGAAAGAACCAACCGCAACCTTAACCTTTTTATGTTCATCGAAATTATGGGAAGCAAATATATTTTTTATGTCGAACTCCCATTCAATATATAAAGCAGGTTTAAAACGGCCATTAAATGGTGGTATAGATACATTAACCTGATCATGTGCATTTGGATGTTTGTGCACCTCTCGTGACGGTTGTGGTATTTGCAAAGATGGTGGCACGTCTCCCGCGATCGACAAAGCCCATGAATTGACTCTGGATCCTGTCATGATTAGTAGAACAAGAAACAAAACCCAAAAATAATGTTCCTATAACTACTAGGATGTGGTGGTAAAACGCTCACAGTAAAGCAAATATCAATGTCTTACAAGTTCTTACCATGCAGCAGGCGGTGATCGGCAACCAGCGGTGTCAAGTAACTCCGAATATTGAGTAAAGCGATTGCTAGGGGAGCGTACGTATACACGGTGTAGAAATATGTGGAGCTGGGTTGGCTATATATGGTAGCAAAAGATTAGCAATAATCAATTCAAAGATGCAATGTTGAATAAACGCTCAACGACGGTACTGTGCTGGTCCTAGGCTAGACCGTACTAGAGACGCGAGCCTAGAACACTAATGAGGTCACGGCGTAGCACAACTAGCATCAATGAAGGATACTAAGTAGCTCTTGACAGCAAGATATAAGTGAATATCACAACGGCAGTGAAGATAATGATGAAAAACAACTGCCAAGCAGGATATACAACAACTCTCTCTCCAACTTTCCTCTTGAAAAGTTTAAGACAATTTTCTGATAAATTCTTTCAACGAATGCTATTAACTCAAGCTTTCCAATGCAAAAAGAATCACTCAATTCCGAGTTGATATGAGGAGTCAAAGAATTCTAAAACTGGCCTGAAAAATTGGAACAAGCTGTGTTCATGAACTTCGGAGGGCAAAAAGACCTATTTAGAAGCCGATTTTGAGGTGTCAAATATTGAACTAGCTTCTGCAACTATTTAGATGCGGCTCGTCGCTAGCTTCAATTTGAGTACTCACGGAGCCAAAACGGACTTCGTATGAGGAAGATACACCTGTTTTACTGAACAGTGCGCAAAACAGATTCCAATCCGAATTCAGGTACGAGATTGATTCTAGATAGATCCAATTTTTTTTTCTTCTCTCTTTTTTTTCTCACGCTTTTTTTTTCTTTTTCTTCTGTCTCTTTTTCTTTTTTTCCTTTTTTCTCTTTTTTTTCTCTATCTTTTTTTTTCAAGACAAACTAGATAAGATGCAGATTGGATCAGGCGAAGATGTGAATGACCTCAACTATGATTATGACAATGAACAGTGCGTAGCACGTGGTGGAAATTAATAGATGGGATGGTGGACAGCGGAAGGGATAATGATGCAGCGGCGGCGTGACTAATGTGAACAGAACTCGAAACTCTAAAGGAACTAGACGCTAAGACCAGCAACTTACACGACGATGCAACCGATAATTCAACTATGCAAGCAATGAATAGAAAATTGCAAAGGCTCAGACTGGCTTGGATAAAGGATGAACAGATCTAACTTTTTTTTGTGTGGCTTTTTCTTGGACAATAGGTAAGAAAATAAATCTAATCTAGGAAAACTGGAAATTCTCACCGAGCAACCTGAAAACTGATACCACTTGATAGAGACGAGGGTCCCGATCTTTCAATGAGATGATAACTATCGATTTGGTGGAGACGACTTTGACGATCCGACTACAAACGTGCACGACGTTGCGCCTTAGCAATCGGTAAACCAATCTCCTGAGGTTACTGACGATGCCGGAAGCACGGTCAGCCTGACCACGAAGGTCTATTCCTGCAAGCAATCGAAGAACGAGCAAGAATATGATAAAGCAATCTGAATATTGCAAATATATATGAGGTATTGATAATGGTGGGGATCCGAAAAGCGGTCTTGGTCTGGTCGTTGGACACAAACGAAGCACACGAAGTTGCAATGGCTAACTTTTAACTAAACAAATCCCAAGGAAAAGCTACTAGATGGATCTACTTATATAGGAGCAAGGGGTGGCGGCCAAGGAGGTGGGAGGACGTCCCAAGGCAGCCTAAAACTAAATCTAGGTCGTACAAGGCCAATGGGCCCAAGTGGAGGTGATGTAACACCTTTGGACTTGTAGTTTGACTCGGATTCTGCTGCAGCATCAGATTGTTTCGTCCACAACTCAACGCTCCGGACGAATTTGAAGGTGATTCCAATTGGGTTGGAAAGTGCACGAAATCTAGTTTCCAACAAAAAAAGAATCACCCAATTCGGAGTCCGTATGAAAAACTTGTGTGCGTTTTGAGTCAGGTGTGTCTGTGCAGTCCGAATCTGAATCCAGAACGTGAGAGACTTGGACTCTATCTTCTCTTGGGCCAAAAGTGACGTGAGAGAACTTTTTGGACAGCAAATAAACATCTTTCTTCCTTATCTTCATATGTGGATTGTACAAATGTCCCATACACCTGCAATTAGACAAAACAGAAAAGTGTGTGAAGTATTTTTGTTCTGAATAACATAAATAGATTATTGAATAGTTTGCACTAGAAATCATCTGACAAATATGCATATATGCAATATTTTTGGTCATATCCAAGGTAGTCATGTCCTCATCAAGTACTTTCATGAGATTAATGAACGAAGTTTTACGTGCTTTCATTGGACGATTTGTGGTAGTTTACTTTGATGACATATTGATTTATAGCAGATCTTTGGAAGAACATTTGGAACATTTACGTGCTGTTTTTATTGCTCTACGTGATGCACGTTTGTTTGGTAACCTTGGGAAGTGCACCTTTTGCACCGACCGAGTATCTTTTCTTGGCTATGTTGTTACTCCACAGGGAATTGAAGTTGATAAAGCCAAGATTGAAGCTATTGAGAGTTGGCCTTAACCCAAAACGGTCACACAAGTGAGGAGTTTTCTTGGCCTCGCTGGATTCTACAGGCGTTTTGTGAGAGATTTCAGCACCATTGCTGCACCTCTCAATGAGCTTACAAAGAAAGATGTGCCTTTTCTTTGGGGTACCGCACAGGAAGAAGCCTTCACGGTATTGAAAGATAAGTTGACACATGCTCCTTTACTCCAACTTCCTGATTTTAATAAGACTTTTGAGCTTGAATGTGATGCTAGTGGAATTGGATTAGGAGGTGTGTTATTACAAGATGGCAAACCTGTTGCATACTTTTCTGAAAAATTGAGTGGGCCTAGTCTGAATTATTCTACTTATGATAAAGAATTATATGCTCTTGTTCGGACTTTAGAAACATGGCAACATTATTTATGGTCCAAAGAATTTGTTATACATTCTGATCATGAATATTTGAAACATATTAAAAGTCAAGCTAAACTGAATCGTAGACATGCTAAATGGGTTGAATTCATTGAGACTTTCCCTTATGTCATTAAACACAAGAAGGGAAAAGAAAATGTTATTGCTGATGCATTGTCTCGTCGCTATACTATTGATAGAGGCGGGGGTGTCCCGATCTTTCGATGAGATGATAACTATCGATTTGGTGGAGACGACTTTGACGATCCGACTACAAACGTGCACGACGTTGCGCCTTAGCAATCGCTAAACCAATCTCCTGAGGTTAGTGACGATGCCGGAAGCACGGTCAGCCTGACCACAAAGGTCTATTCCTGCAAGCAATCAAAGAACGAGCAAGAATATGATAAAGCAATCTGAATATTGCAAATATATATGAGGTATTGATAATGGTGGGGATCCGGAAGCGGTCTTGGTCTGGTCGTTGGACACAAACGAAGTACACGAAGTTGCAATGGCTAACTTTTAACTAAACAAATCCCAAGCAAAAGCTACTAGATGGATCTACTTATATAGGAGCAAGGGGTGGCGGCCAAGGAGGTGGGAGGACGTCCCAAGGCAGCCTAAAACTAAATCTAGGTCGTACAAGGTCAATGGGCCCAAGTGGAGGTGATGTAACACCTTTGGACTTGTAGTTTGACTCGGATTCTGCTGCAGCATCAGATTGTTTCGTCCACAACTCAACGCTCCGGACGAATTTGAAGGTGATTCCAATTGGGTTGGAAAGTGCACGAAATCTAGTTTCCAACAAAAAAAGAATCACCCAATTCGGAGTCCGTATGAAAAACTTGTGTGCGTTTTGAGTCAGGTGTGTCTGTGCAGTCCGAATCTGAATCCAGAACGTGAGAGACTTGGACTCTATCTTCTCTTGGGCCAAAAGTGACGTGAGAGAACTTTTTGGACAGCAAATAAACATCTCTTTCTTCCTTATCTTCATATGTGGATTGTACAAATGTCCCATACACCTGCAATTAGACAAAACACAAAAGTGTGTGAAGTATTTTTGTTCTGGATAACATAAATAGATTATTGAATAGTTTGCACTAGAAATCACCTGACAAATATGCATATATGCAATATTTTTGGTCATATCCAAGGTAGTCATGTCCTCATCACATTTATTACATGCTTTATTCCAATATCAAAATCTCAACTACTTAACTCAAGCTTTCCTCGGGTCTGAACATTCCCTGGCAAAATGTCCTACTTCCTTTACAACGTAAACAAATGATCTCAGACAAATCCAGGGGCTTCCTGGTGGTTATCTTGGCTCCTTGGGTCCTTGGCTTCCTTGCTGGGCATTTGCTAGCATAATGACCTAAATCCTTGCACCTGTAACAAGTGATATGACTCAGGTCCTTTTCTGCAGAAATTGGGTTGTTCTGGGGATACATGCTCTTTCTCTTCCTCGACTTCTTCGTTCCGATCAATTCCTCTATCTCTTGTCGATCAAACTCCACTTCTTCTGTCGGGAAGTTTCCCAGATACTCTTGGCTTTCCTTCGTGCAATACTATGAAAAATGTCCTTCTTCTCCACATGAATAGCAAGCATTGGAGTAAAATCTGTTTAGGCTTTCTTCATCAGGGTCGTTAACATCATCCTTCATCACAGGTTCTTTTAAACTTTCCCCGAGGGCTTCTTTCATTGCTTCCTTCTTCTGCTTGGTAATTTCTTGTACCTTGGGGTAAATATGACACTGGGCGGGGTAGTGCGTAGTTCCTTCACACAAGAAACAAGCAACCTGCCTCATTGGGCATTCTTCCGCTCGGTGATTTCCTTCACAATTAGGGCATCCATCCTTGTGTTCTTCATGGGTATGTCCTATCTCACCACAAATCATGCATGCACAAGGTTTCTTCATTTTATTGCCATAGGGATTCTGAATAAGACGAGACCTCAATAGAGTCATCTTGAATTCTCCCAAGTTTTTGCTCCGTTACATCCTTGTATGGCCTGATGCATTTTCCACCAGGTTGCAACACTTTTTGTAAAGTACTGAAGAGCGTATTGAACCTCATACTTCCTTGCAACCAAATTGCTCCTGAAGTGATTCTCCATGTTTTGAATCCATAGCTCTGCCTCCAACTGAGTGATCGGTTCAGAGAATACAAGTCCATCTTCATTCATCATCTATTCGGTCCAAGGGTTTTGGGATGAGATATGAGAGAGGGATAGAGAGATACACACAATACAAACAATATAGTTTTGAAAACAAGTTTTATTTGTTGCTGTCAGAAGACACACACAAAATATGACAGCTCACAAATCATCGCATCTAACGTGAGTATACAACAATGGTTTTGATGAGGACATCAATACAATTGTTACACCCACAGCCCCTGCTGCTATACATACTGGACCAATTACTAGAGCTCGTGCACGCCAACTAAATTACCAGGTACTTTCGTTTCTTGGTAATGATTTTAATGTTCATGAGAATATGATGCTGCCTAAATTGGATACATTTGTTTTGCTTACAAATGAAGGGCCTAGCTTGGAGAAGGATGAACATTGGAGCAAGAACAAGCATGGAGATGATGGCATACGCAAGGGGAACAAGAACGGAGTTACAAGTGATGATTTCAGGACTTTGAAGCCACCATAATGGGTGCATGAAGCCTTGGACGAAATATACAAGATGCCACTTCATAAATTTTGTCCCGAGGCTATTTTAGGTGCTGCGTCACCTTATTATTGGGCCAGGCCCATGTAATTTCGAAATACATAAGTATAGGCTATTTTTAGAGTCCGTATGTGTGGGGAAACAAGAGATAGGGTTGATTTCGGACCCCTCCACCAAGGGCCACGAAATTCCCCCCCTCTTCCTCCATATATACAGCCCTTAGGGCATCGTTTAGACTTTGGGTTTTGTTTAGATTAAAAGTTCGCCATAGCTGCAACTTCGCGTACTTCGTTTGTGTTCAACGACCAGACAAAGGCGTCACAGAACGCCACCTTGATCAATAAAGCTTTCATCTTATATTCGCAATATCCAGATTGCAATCTCAGTTTCTTGCTTGTTCTTCGTTTGCTCGCAGGAAACAGACCCTCGTGGTCAGGTTGATCGTGCGCCGGCGTGGTCAATAACCTCTCGGAGTTGGTTTAGCGATTGCTAAGGCGCGACGTCCTTGCACGTTCGTAGTCGGATCGTCAAAGTCGACTTCCACCAAAGCGAAATCCACCATCTCATCGAAAGACGGGACACCTTTGCCTCTATCAAGTGGTATCAGATTTCCAGGTTGCTCGGTGAGATTTTACAGTTTTTCGTAGTTTAGATCGAGTCTGTTCTTCATACCTACAGTCCACGAAAAAGCCACAAAAAAAAATTAGGGTTAGTTCATCATATCCGAACCAATCTGAGCCTTTGCATAATCTTTTTAGGGTTTTGCTTTGTTGAATTTGCGGTTGCATCGTCGTGTCTAGTTGCTGGTCTTAGAGTCTAGTCTTTTAGAGTTTCGAGTTCTGGTCATAAGTTGTCACGCCGCCGCCGCACCATCATCATCACCCCTGCCATCTACCACCACCGCTTATCCGCCACCGCTTCGAATCCGTATCCATATACCACCACAGCTGTCATATACCACCACCGCTGCCATCTACCACCATATATCCACCACCAATCCGACTACTTGTCATATTAGGTTTGTTTTCGGGATCCATCCAGATTCCGATACGTGTTTCCTTGCCGGAGTAGGTTTCGAAAAAAAAAAGAGTCGGGTAGCCACGCTCCGTTTAGGCCCAAAATTTTTCGAAAAATTTTCTGGCTATCCTATTTTTAGGTGTTTCTGAGTGTTTTGAGACAGGTGCCATTATAGGAAGTTTTTTTTGACCCGTTTCCAGTTTTTGGGTCCGGGCAGTCGAAAAAAAAAAATTGGTCGAAAAAATTTCGTGCCCATCCTGTCCGTTTGAGCTAGGAAGAGTTTTGAGACACTCGCAATTATAGTGATTTTTCGCAAAAAAAAGCAGCGCAAAAAAAAAGAGCGCAAAAAAAAAGAGCGAAAAAAAAATTCAGAGTGTGCTTTTCCCTTGTTTACGTGCCGCGCCGTGATTTTGTTAGTGTTCTAGGCTCGCGTCTCTAGTACGGTCTAGCCTAGGACCAGCACAGTACCGTCGTTGAGCGTTTATTCAACTTTGCATCTCTGAATTGATTATTGCTGACCCTTTTTGCTACCATAGTATAAGCCTTCCCAGCTCCACATACATCTAAGTCGTGCGTTTGACTCTCCCTGGTAATCGCTCTATCCAAGCTTTGAGAGTTTTGACTACAACGGTTGCCGATCACCGCCTGTTGCTGGGTAAGAACTGGTAAGAATTTGAGTTTTGCTTGACGGATTTGTGACACCCACCACCACCACTTGTTCGTAGTCTGTAGGATCATATTCTTGTGTGTTTCTATTGCTGCTAACCATGCCAGGATCACAAGCCGACGAGATTGACTGGGAGAATTTATCGAACAGGGAGCTTCATGATAAGTTTCAGCAAATGATGACTGAACAGGTGCAAGATGTGCTGAACAATTTTGAAGAGGCCATGGAGAAGATCACTGGCCTTGAGAAGACGTTCGAAACAAAGCTCGATAACATATTTAATGAATTGCTCGCGCGTCTTCCACCACCACCACCCGCTGCACCTAACGCACCTCTCCA
Source organism: Triticum dicoccoides (assembly GCF_002162155.2). Lineage (NCBI taxonomy): Eukaryota > Viridiplantae > Streptophyta > Magnoliopsida > Poales > Poaceae > Triticum > Triticum dicoccoides. The sequence continues at coordinate 162,152 of NW_021189284.1, read as the reverse complement.
ACAACAACAACAACGACTACCTCCACGTCGTGAAATAGACCTTCGCCGAGCGAGCCGTGTTCCTCTTGCGTTTGGCCAAACTGTTGGTGCTCCTGTTGATACTTCTGTGGTCCTGCTACTGCTGTTGCTGGTACCCAGGAGGATGATGAGTATGCGGGCGATTATGAGGATGAGGTTGATCAAAATCAGATCTACGAGCAGCCACCAGCACCACCACCAGCAGGTCGACCTCAGGTATATATTCGTAATGGTAGGCCTGCACCACCACCTCAGGTACGAGATGATGTCCATATTCCTAAACTGAAATTGAATATTCCACCATTTGAGGGTAGATATGTTCCTGATATATATCTTACTTGGGAGTTAGAAACTGAACAACGATTTACATGTTTACAATATCCTGAGGAGAGACGAGTTGCTGCTGCTGTTTGTGCTTTCACTAGTTTTGCATGTGTATGGTGGTCTGAACATTGTAGATTGTATCCTATTCCAACTACTTGGGCCGCTTTGAAAACTGCTATGCGTAGGCGTTGGGTTCCACCATATTATCAACGTGAATTGCTTCAAAAATTACAGCGCTTAAGACAAGGAAAAAATTCTGTAGAAGAATATTATCAGGAATTACAAACTGGCATGATTAGATGTGGTATTGTTGAGGAGAATGAAGCTATGCTTGCACGTTTTCTGGGTGGATTAAATAGAGAGATTCAGACCATTCTAGACTATAAGGAGTATACTAATATCACTCGTTTATTCCATCTTGCTTGTAAAGCTGAACGTGAAGTGCAGGATCGACAAGCATTGGGGCGAACTAACTTTTCTGCAGGCCGACCTTCATCATGGACACCACGTGCATCTTCTACTTCAACTGCACCAGCACCTCCATCCGGTGCCACCTCCAGCCGTGATACAAGCAAACAGGCACAACCACCATTATCTGCCAAGAGCGCACCTGCGGGGCCTGCACAGCGTTCTTCTTCTTCCATGGCATCAACAGGGCACACAAGTGATATTATTTGTCGTCGTTGTAAGGGAGGAGGTCATTATGCGAGGGAATGCAAATCTCCACGTGTGATGATTGCTACCGCGGATGGTGGATATGAGTCCGCTAGTGACTATGATGAGGAGACATTGGCTCTTATTACACGTGAAGAACATGGTGGAGATAATTCTGATCATGAGACGCAATACATGGCTCCTGAAGACGCTGACAGGTATGAATGTTTAGTTGCTCAACTTGTTTTGAGTGTGCAGGTCACACAAGCTGAGCAAAATCAGAGGCACAATTTGTTCCATACCAAGGGAGTTGTGAAGGAACGTTCTGTGCGCGTCATAATAGACGGAGGGAGCTGCAACAACTTGGCTAGCATGGAGATGGTGGAGAAGCTTTCTCTCACCACAAGACCACATCCACATCCTTACTACATCCAATGGTTCAACAACAGCGGCAAGGTTAAGGTAACACGTACTGTTTGTGTGCATTTTAGTATCTCTACATATGCTGATTATGTTGATTGTGATGTGGTACCTATGCAAGCATGTTCCTTATTACTTGGTAGACCATGGCAATTTGATAAAAATTCTGTACACCATGGTAGAAACAATCACTATACTCTTGTTCATAAGGATAAAAATATTACTTTGCTTCCTATGACTCCTGATTCCATTCTGAAAGATGATATTAATAGAGCTAATAAAGCACAACAGGAGAAGAATAAGAGTGAAAATCAGATTGTGGCAAAAGAATTTGAGCAACAAATGAAGCCTAACAATAAACCATCTAGTGTTGCTTCTGAAATTAAATTGAAAAGTGCATGTTTATTTGCCACCAAATCTGATATTGATGAGCTAGATTTCAGCAAATCTGTTTGCTATGCTTTTGTGTGCAAAGGGGCATTATTTTCATTCGAGGACGTGCCTTCCTCTTTGCCTCCTGCTGTCACTAACATTTTGCAGGAGTTCGCTGACGTTTTTCCACAAGACGTGCCACCGGGATTACCGCCTATTCGAGGGATTGAGCATCAGATTGACTTAATTCCCGGTGCTTCACTGCCAAACCGTGCACCATACCGTACCAATCCAGAGGAGACGAAGGAGATTATGCGTCAAGTACAAGAGCTTCTCGACAAAGGTTATATACGCGAATCCCTTAGTCCTTGTGCTGTTCCTATTATTCTAGTGCCGAAAAAGGATGGTACATCACGTATGTGTGTTGATTGTAGAGGCATTAATAATATTACTATTCGTTATCGTCATCCTATTCCTAGGCTAGATGATATGCTTGATGAATTGAGTGGCTCTACAATATTCTCCAAAGTTGATTTGCGTAGTGGCTACCATCAAATTCGTATGAAATTGGGAGATGAATGGAAAACAGCATTTAAAACTAAGTTTGGATTATATGAGTGGTTAGTCATGCCTTTTGGGTTAACTAATGCACCTAGTACTTTCATGAGATTAATGAACGAAGTTTTACGTGCTTTCATTGGACGATTTGTGGTAGTTTACTTTGATGACATCTTGATTTATAGCAGATCTTTGGAAGAACATTTGGAACATTTACGTGATGTTTTTATTGCTCTACGTGATGCACGTTTGTTTGGTAACCTTGGGAAGTGCACCTTTTGCACCGACCGAGTATCTTTTCTTGGCTATGTTGTTACTCCACAGGGAATTGAAGTTGATAAAGCCAAGATTGAAGCTATTGAGAGTTGGCCGCAGCCCAAAACGGTCACACAAGTGAGGAGTTTTCTTGGCCTCGCTGGATTCTATAGGCGTTTTGTGAGAGATTTCAGCACCATTGCTGCACCTCTCAATGAGCTTACAAAGAAAGATGTGCCTTTTCTTTGGGGTACTGCACAGGAAGAAGCCTTCATGGTATTGAAAGATAAGTTGACACATGCTCCTTTACTCCAACTTCCTGATTTTAATAAGACTTTTGAGCTTGAATGTGATGCTAGTGGAATTGGATTAGGAGGTGTGTTATTACAAGATGGCAAACGTGTTGCATACTTTTCTGAAAAATTGAGTGGGCCTAGTCTGAATTATTCTACTTATGATAAAGAATTATATGCTCTTGTTCGGACTTTAGAAACATGGCAACATTATTTATGGCCCAAAGAATTTGTTATACATTCTGATCATGAATCTTTGAAACATATTAAAAGTCAAGCTAAACTGAATCGTAGACATGCTAAATGGGTTGAATTCATTGAGACTTCCCTTATGTCATTAAACACAAGAAGGGAAAAGAAAATGTTATTGCTGATGCATTGTCTCGTCGCTATACTATGCTTTCACAACTTCACTTCAAAATATTTAGTTTGGAGACCATCAAAGATCAATATGTGCATGATGCTGATTTTAAAGATGTAATGCAGAATTGTAAAGAAGGAAGAATGTGGAACAAGTTTGTTGTTAACGATGGATTTGTGTTTCGTGCTAACAAGCTATGCATTCCAGCTAGCTCCGTTCGTCTTTTGTTGTTGCAGGGGGCGCGTGGAGGAGGATTAATGGGACACTTTGGCGTGAAGAAGACGGAGGACGTACTTGCTACACATTTCTTTTGGCCAAAGATGAGACGGGATGTTGAGCGTTTTATTGCTCGCTGCACTACATGTCAAAAAGCTAAGTCACGACTCAATCCTCATGGTTTATATATGCCTTTGCCTGTACCTAGTGTTCCTTGGGAGGATATATCTATGGACTTTGTTTTAGGTTTACCTCGAACAAAGAAGGGGAGGGATAGCATATTTGTTGTCGTGGATAGATTCTCGAAAATGGCACACTTTATACCATGTCATAAAAGCGATGATGCTGTTAATGTTGCTGATTTGTTCTTTCGTGAAATTATTCGCTTGCATGGTGTGCCAAATACTATTGTTTCAGATCGTGATACTAAATTTCTTAGCCACTTTTGGAGATGTTTATGGGCTAAGTTGGGGACTAAACTGCTTTTTAGTACTACTTGTCACCCCCAAACTGATGGACAAACTGAAGTAGTCAATAGAACGTTGTCTACTATGCTTAGGGCTGTTTTGAAGAATAATAAGAAAATGTGGGAGGAATGCTTGCCTCATATTGAATTTGCTTATAATCGTTCATTGCATTCTACTACTAAGATGTGCCCTTTTGAAGTTGTGTATGGTTTCCTACCTCATGCACCTATTGGTTTGTTGCCTCTTCCATCTTCGGAGAAGGTTAATTTTGATGCTAAACAACGTGCTGAATTGATTTTAAAAATGCATGAGTTAACTAAGGAAAACATTGAGCGCATGAATGCTAAATATAAACTTGCTGGAGATAAGGGTAGAAAACATGTTATGTTTGCACCTGGAGATCTTGTTTGGTTACATTTGCGTAAGGATATATTTCCTGATTTGCGCAAATCAAAGTTAATGCCACATGCTGATGGTCCCTTTAAGGTGTTAGAGAAAATAAATGATAATGCATATAAACTTGAGCTGCCTGCAGATTTTGGGGTTAGTCCCACTTTTAACATTGCAGATTTGAAGCCTTATTTGGGTGAGGAAGATGAACTTCCGTCGAGGACGACTTCATTTCAAGAAGGGAAGGATGATGAGGACATCAATACAATTGTTACACCCACAGCCCCTGCTGCTATACATACTGGACCAATTACTAGAGCTCGTGCATGCCAACTAAATTACCAGGTACTTTCGTTTCTTGGTAATGATTCTAATGTTCATGAGAATATGATGCTGCCTAAATTGGATACATTTGTTTTGCTTACAAATGAAGGGCCTAGCTTGGAGAAGGATGAACATTGGAGCAAGAACAAGCATGGAGATGATGCCATGTGCAAGGGGAACAAGAACGGAGTTACAAGTGATGATTTCAGGACTTTGAAGCCACCATAATGGGTGCATGAAGCCTTGGACGAAATATACAAGATGCCACTTCATAAATTTCGTCCCGAGGCTATTTTAGGTGCTGCGTCACCTTATTATTGGGCCAGGCCCATGTAATTTCGAAATACATAAGTATAGGCTATTTTTAGAGTCCGTATGTGTGGGGAAACAAGAGATAGGGTTGATTTCGGACCCCTCCACCAAGGGCCACAAAATTCCCCCCCTCTTCCTCCATATATACAGCCCTTAGGGCATCGTTTAGACTTTGGGTTTTGTTTAGATTAAAAGTTCGCCATAGCTGCAACTTCGCGTACTTCGTTTGTGTTCAACGACCAGACAAAGGCGTCACAGAACCCCACCTTGATCAATAAAGCTTTCATCTTATATTCGCAATATCCAGATTGCAATCTCAGTTTCTTGCTTGTTCTTCGTTTGCTCGCAGGAAACAGACCCTCGTGGTCAGGTTGATCGTGCGCCGGCGTGGTCAATAACCTCTCGGAGTTGGTTTAGCGATTGCTAAGGCGCGACGTCCTCGCACATTCGTAGTCGGATCGTCAAAGTCGACTTCCAGCAAAGCGAAATCCACCATCTCATCGAAAGACGGGACACCTTTGTCTCTATCAGGTTTGGTCTTCTAAAGGTCATATAAATCTTGGAATTCGTCGATGTCTTCAAATTCTTCAATTCTTTAGAGGCTTCGACTGTTGTAGCTTCAATTCTTCTAGTGTATGGTGAAGTCTGATACCTTATCCTTCTCAGAGTGGTCTCATCAGTTGATCCTCTGTGTGGTCCAAAGGGAACGGGGTATTGTCTAACTATTTGAGGTAAAAGGAAAGATTTGATAAAGCTCAGGAAAGAAGAGAGGTAAAGGACCTTTTTGAAAATAAAGTATAAGAGAAATCCTTTCTTAAGGCTTTCCAGTTTCTAGGGTCACGTCTATAGTCAACATGTGCTCTGATACCATCTCTGTAGCGACCCGACCTCAAACGGTCAACCCTTTGTGTATCCGTGCCATCCCTGGATCGGTATGCTGGCAGACATAGTACATCAATGTATATATCAAAGTGCAATCACATGTATAAATAACGGAAAACTGATATATACCTCATAAGTCTCAGCGGAAACAAACATAAGGGTGTGGAGTCCATCAACGCCAACGGCAAGTTGAGTGTAGACCGTAACCCTACAACGTAACTCTTACTCGTCGTAGAAAAATTCTTGCAACATAAGACGTTGCAGCCCTGTAGGTCAGTACATTGAATGTACTGGCAAGTCACATCATAAGAATAATGAACCTATTGTACATGCAATTTGGCTGGTGGAAAGCTCTAAGTTTAGTTTTTGCATAAAGCTAGTTTTTCCCTAGAATAAAAGATATTATTCTACCACTACTGTATAGCATAGGATGAGTTGGTAAACCCAACTCAATCCATTCCCAAAGTTTCATTTAAAACCCAACTGTTTAATTGTGATGAGATCTCCCAGCATTTCCACTAATAGATGCTCAAGTTGTCCGTAACCGGGGACACGACTAATCGATTAGGTTTTAACACTCTGCAGAGGTTTGCGCACTTTTCCCCACAAGACTCGATCGCCTCCCTTGAAATTCTTGCACTGCCTGGTGTTTGAGAACAGGATGACCGAGACATAGTCTTTCGAAAGTATCTCCCCTTAACCCACGGATAGGCCGGTACACCTACTCATTCTACATCTGCTAGCCCATCCCGGAAGGGGTCACGCTAACTACTCAACTAAGCCAGAGCCCATATTGGCTTGTGGCTGCACATGTAAGCTTCTAGACATGAGAATACGATTGATCTCTTTGAGCCTAGGCGGCCGACCACTAGTGGTGCACCACCATGGATTAACCATGCATGCTCCCATTGTACTTCGCCACCATTCAAACCAAATACTGCCCAGGTAGTTCATTTACAAGTCTTGGTCCTGATTACTACTTTGTCACTCATATCTCACCATGTTCGCTTCCCAAACCACGTCTACATTTGGCGAGGCAAAAATAAACTTACACGTTGGTGACAAGGATGTATAGCTCAGACGTACCTCAAATGAACTACTAGGTAACGGCATAGCCATCTGGCAACAATAAATCCTACCATGCAATCCTACCACAAAAGGACTAAGTGCATAATATAAAACATAGGTAATTGGAAGAATGGTCAAATGTGAACTTGCCTGGTAATAGTTGATGAAGATTATATCACTCTCAGAAATTTACTTAATAGAACTATTCATCACTGTCCGATGAAAATCTATAAAGTCAAACATTGCACTCACATAAGCAATCATTTCAGAGAACCAAGAAGAACATGCAAAGCAAAAAGTCTTAGAAAAACCAAATGAACATTCAACACACTTAACTAGCATGGAAATATCCTAAGTGCAAAACAACATGTGACCTAGGGTGCAAAGATGTGATGTGTACTAAAGTGCCTACATGGCATAATAGTAAAACTATCATAGACAGACCATTTTTGTGTGGAAAATGTGTGACAATGGTCCAAGTGGTAGGGTTTGGCTATTGACACGGTGCGAAAAGAATCACATCAATCAGAGCTACGGTTTAGGAGATATGGCCAGTTGAAGTTTGAATTCAAACTTGAATAAATTCAAATTTGAAATTGGCAAAAAGTTTTCAAAGCTGGTTCTCTGGATAAAGCTATTCGAGACGAACATTTTGCCGCTGGTTTCATCTAATTTGGACTTACGGTTGAAAAGATACAGCTATCAGAAGTCTAGGGGCTAAATTGCAATTTCTAGGGACTAAACAGAAAAGAAAAGAAAATTGCGAGAAGGTCCTTGGCCACGTGGCTTCTTGCGGGTGGATGGGCAGCGTTCGCTGCAGAAGCTATACGACGAATGGCTGGCATTTAATAAAAACACTAACGCGCGGCTAACTAACAAAAACCGACCGGCGGTTTTTAAAATAAAAACCAGGGTTAACCGCGTATCGGTTTAATTAAAAAAACACAACTAACTTGATCTAATCTAGGCCGTCCATGGTAGATCGAACAGGCGAGGGTGGGGCGATGGCTCACCGTGGGTGACGGCAACGAACGATGGCGGCGCGACAACGGGCGGTGACGGGGCATCGGCTGCGGCTGTTCCGGCGGCGGGGAAGGCAACAAGGAGGACGGGTGCATCGAGGGCGTCCGGGGAGTGGTGGTGCGGGGCGTCGGCGACGTCCAGACGGCGGAGGAAGGGCAGCGGCGCTCCCGGGCTCCGGCGAGGTCGTGCGTGCTCCGGGCGGTCGTTCCCGCGGCGGGAAGGCGACAGGGAGGTTGGGCGCAGCGCGGGCTGTCCGGTGGTGGATGCGGCGTTTCCCAAGGACGTCGGGGTCAACAAGGCGAAGGCGGGGGAGCTCCGGTGCTCCGGCGAAATCGGGCTTCGTCGAGGCGGCGTCTCCGGTGACCTAGGGATAAGAAAAGGATGTCAACGAGGTGCGCTTCGACTTGGACAACAGATTGAAGAAGAAGACGGAGGCCGCCGCGGCTTACGGACGACGACAAACTCCGGCGACGGAGCTTCGGCCGGCGAGATGTCAAGCGACGAGGTGGTGGCTACGAGCGACGTGGGGAGTAGAGAGACGGCGAGGTCGAACGAGGAGCCTCAGGGGCTTTTATAGGCGAGGTGAGGGCGCTCGGGAATCTCGGATAAGCCTCATCCGCGGGGCTTCACTGGCGGTTGAGGGCGGGTGCGCTCGCGGCTTGTCCCGTGCGGCGCGGCGGGAGGTTGGGGACGACCTGGGGAGCGGGCCCCACTGACAGTGGCAGTGGGAGAGAGCGAGCGAGGGGGAGGCGCGGGCGGTTGAGCGACGCGAAGGCCTTTGGGCGTTGGGGCTCCGCGTCGGGCCGAATTTGGCCATGGGCCGGTTGGGTGCTCCTGGGCCGAACAGTGTTTCGGTCCAGGCGGTGTTTTTTTACAGAACAAAAACTACAATAGAGCAAAAATAAAAATAAAATAAGACAAAAATAACATAGGCATATTATATACCAAAATGCTTAGAAAAATACCAAGAATAAGATGAACTATTTTCCAAGTTCAAATAAATTATATAGAAAATCATAAAAGTCAAACAGTGCTAGTTTTGCATTTAAAACCAATAAAAACATTTTTAAAATACCAAAATGATTTCAAATTTATTTTCTCCTAATTTTCTATTGAAGGGGATCATTTTACCCTTATTTCCATTTATTTATTTTTAGGAGAAAAATATTTTGAATAGAAACTCAAATAACTCCCAATTGGATTTGAATTTGGAATTTCAAACAACTTCAAATGGAAAATGAGTTTCAAATAACTTCAAAGTGACTTCCAATTTATTTCTTTGAAACTTCCAACTCTCTTTCTTCAAATATGAAGAAGTCATTTTATCTTCCCTCATGAACTCATTGAGCTGCTTAAAGTTTCTAGATTTAAAAATATTTCAAATGGAAATTCAAATCATTTTCGAACCCCTTTTCATTTCTTTAAATGGAAGACGTCATATTATCTTCACTCTAGGGTTTTGTAATGAAATGAATTTTGAACTCAGGGAGATCAAAATGCAAGATGAAAAGTTTTGGGAAAGTCCTTTTATTCCCTCTCATTCAACTTTCAAAAAGTTTTCAATTTCCAATCATTTTCACACAATCAATCACACAACAATAAAACAAACAATCACAATAATTTATTTAATATAACATTCCAAATTTTAGAATTTTGGGATGTTACATAGGTCATTTTGACCTAGAAAAAATAAGGAGAGGACTTTCAGGACGGAGCGCCGTCGCCTCGAGGCAGAACTTGGGCATGAGCACTTTTGGCCTCCGGCGGAGCGATTCCGCCGGGGGAACTTCCCTCCCGGAGGGGGAAATCATCGTCATCATCATCACCAACAACTCTCCCATCTTGGGGAGGGCAATCTCCATCAACACCTTCAACAACACCATCTCATCTCAAACCCTAGTTCATCTCTTGTGTTCAATCTTGTTACCGGAAGCAAAGGTGTCCCGTCTTTCGATGAGATGATGGATATCGCTTTGTTGGAAGTCGACTTTGACGATCCGACCACGAACGTGCGAGGACGTCGCGCCTTAGCAATCGCTAAACCAACTCCGAGAGGTTATTGACCATGCCGGAGCACGATCAACCTGACCACGAGGGTCTGTTTCCTGCGAGCAAACGAAGAACAAGCAAGAAACTGAGATTGCAATCTGGATATTGCGAATATAAGATGAAAGCTTTATTGATCAAGGTGGGGTTCTGTGACGCCTTTGTCTGGTCGTTGAACACAAACGAAGTACGCGAAGTTGCAGCTATGGCGAACTTTTAATCTAAACAAAACCCAAAGTCTAAACGATGCCCTAAGGGCTGTATATATGGAGGAAGAGGGGGGAATTTCGTGGCCCTTGGTGGAGGGGTCCGAAATCAACCTTATCTCTTGTTTCCCCACACATACGGACTCTAAAAATAGCCTATACTTATGTATTTCGAAATTACATGGGCCTGGCCCAATAATAAGGTGACGCAGCACCTAAAATAGCCTCGGGACGAAATTTATGAAGTGGCATCTTGTATATTTCGTCCAAGGCTTCATGCACCCATTATGGTGGCTTCAAAGTCCTGAAATCATCACTTGTAACTCCGTTCTTGTTTCCCTTGCGCATGCCATCATCTCCATGCTTGTTCTTGCTCCAATGTTCATCCTTCTCCAAGCTAGGCCGTTCATTTGTAAGCAAAACAAATGTATCCAATTTAGGCAGCATCATATTCTCATGAACATTAGAATCATTACCAAGAAACGAAAGTACCTGGTAATTTAGTTGGCGTGCACGAGCTCTAGTAATTGGTCCAGTATGTATAGCAGCAGGGGCTGTGGGTGTAACAATTGTATTGATGTCCTCATCATCCTCCCCTTCTTGAAATGAAGTCGTCCTCGACGGAAGTTCATCTTCCTCACCCAAATAAGGCTTCAAATCTGCAATGTTAAAAGTGGGACTAACCCCAAAATCTGTAGGCAGCTCAAGTTTATATGCATTATCATTTATTTTCTCTAACACCTTAAAGGGACCATCAGCACGTGGCATTAACTTCGATTTGCGCAAATCAGGAAATCTATCCTTACGCAAATGTAACCAAACAAGATCTCCAGGTGCAAACACAACATGTTTTCTACCCTTATCTCCAGCAAGTTTATATTTAGCATTCATGCGCTCAATGTTTTCCTTAGTTAACTCATGCATTTTTAAAATCAATTCAACACGTTGTTTAGCATCAAAATTATCCTTCTCCGAAGATGGAAGAGGCAACAAATCAATAGGTGCACGAGGTAGGAAACCATACACAACTTCAAAAGGGCACATCTTAGTAGTAGAATGCAATGAACGATTGTAAGCAAATTCAATATGAGACAAGCATTCCTCCCACATTTTCTTATTATTCTTCAAAACAGCCCTAAGCATAGTAGACAACGTTCTATTGACTACTTCAGTTTGTCCATCAGTTTGGGGGTGACAAGTAGTACTAAAAAGCAGTTTAGTCCCCAACTTAGCCCATAAACATCTCCAAAAGTGGCTAAGAAATTTAGTATCACGATCTGAAACAATAGTATTTGGCACACCATGCAAGCGAATAATTTCACGAAAGAACAAATCAGCAACATTAACAGCATCATCGCTTTTATGACATGGTATAAAGTGTGCCATTTTCGAGAATCTATCCACGACAACAAATATGCTATCCCTCCCCTTCTTTGTTCGAGGTAAACCTAAAACAAAGTCCATAGATATATCCTCCGAAGGAACACTAGGTACAGGCAAAGGCATATATAAACCATGAGGATTGAGTCGTGACTTAGCTTTTTGACATGTAGTGCATCGAGCAATAAAACGCTCAACATCCCGTCTCATCTTTGGCCAAAAGAAATGTGTAGCAAGTACATCCTCCGTCTTCTTCACCTTTGGCCAAAAGAAATTTGGTAACCTTGGGAAGTGCACCTTTTGCACCGACCGAGTATCTTTTCTTGGCTATGTTGTTACTCCACAGGGAATTGAAGTTGATAAAGCCAAGATTGAAGCTATTGAGAGTTGGCCGCAGCCCAAAACGGTCACACAAGTGAGGAGTTTTCTTGGCCTCGCTGGATTCTATAGGCGTTTTGTGAGAGATTTCAGCACCATTGCTGCACCTCTCAACGAGCTTACAAAGAAGGATGTGCCTTTTGTTTGGGGTACCGCACAGGAAGAAGCCTTCACGGTATTGAAAGATAAGTTGACACATGCTCCTTTACTCCAACTTCCTGATTTTAATAAGACTTTTGAGCTTGAATGTGATGCTAGTGGAATTGGATTAGGAGGTGTGTTATTACAAGATGGCAAACCTGTTGCATACTTTTCTGAAAAATTGAGTGGGCCTAGTCTGAATTATTCTACTTATGATAAAGAATTATATGCTCTTGTTCGGACTTTAGAAACATGGCAACATTATTTATGGCCCAAAGAATTTGTTATACATTCTGATCATGAATCTTTGTAACATATTAAAAGTCAAGCTAAACTGAATCGTAGACATGCTAAATGGGTTGAATTCATTGAGACTTTCCCTTATGTCATTAAACACAAGAAGGGAAAAGAAAATGTTATTGCTGATGCATTGTCTCGTCGCTATACTATGCTTTCACAACTTGACTTCAAAATATTTGGTTTGGAGACCATCAAAGATCAATATGTGCATGATGCTGATTTTAAAGATGTAATGCAGAATTGTAAACAAGGAAGAATGTGGAACAAGTTTGTCGTTAACGATGGATTTGTGTTTCGTGCTAACAAGCTATGCATTCCAGCTAGCTCCGTTCGTCTTTTGTTGTTGCAGGAGGCGCATGGAGGAGGATTAATGGGACACTTTGGCGTGAAGAAGACGGAGGACGTACTTGCTACACATTTCTTTTGGCCAAAGATGAGACGGGATGTTGAGCGTTTTATTGCTCGATGCACTACATGTCAAAAAGCTAAGTCACGACTCAATCCTCATGGTTTATATATGCCTTTGCCTGTACCTAGTGTTCCTTGGGAGGATATATCTATGGACTTTGTTTTAGGTTTACCTCGAACAAAGAAGGGGAGGGATAGCATATTTGTTGTCGTGGATAGATTCTCGAAAATGGCACACTTTATTGATGAGGACATGACTACCTTGGATATGACCAAAAATATTGCATATATGCATATTTGTCAGGTGATTTCTAGTGCAAACTATTCAATAATCTATTTATGTTATCCAGAACAAAAATACTTCACACACTTTTGTGTTTTGTCTAATTGCAGGTGTATGGGACATTTGTACAATCCACATATGAAGATAAGGAATAAAGAGATGTTTATTTGCTGTCCAAAAAGTTCTGTCACGTCACTTTTGGCCCAAGAGAAGATAGAGTCCAAGTCTCTCACGTTCTGGATTCAGATTCGGACTGCACAGACACACCTGACTCAAAACGCACACAAGTTTTTCATACGGACTCCGAATTGGGTGATTCTTTTTTTGTTGGAAACTAGATTTCGTGCACTTTCCAACCCAATTGGAACCACCTTCAAATTCGTCCGGAGCGTTGAGTTGTGGACGAAACAATCTGATGCTGCAGCAGAATCCGAGTCAAACTACAAGTCCAAAGGTGTTACATCACCTCCACTTGGGCCCATTGGCCTTGTACGACCTAGATTTAGTTTTAGGCTGCCTTGGGACGTCCTCCCACCTCCTTGGCCGCCACCCCTTGCTCCTATATAAGTAGATCCATCTAGTAGCTTTTCCTTGGGATTTGTTTAGTTAAAAGTTAGCCATTGCAACTTCGTGTACTTCGTTTGTGTCCAACGACCAGACCAAGACCGCTTACGGATCCCCACCTTTATCAATACTTCATATATACTCGCAATATTCAGATTGTTTTTATCATATTCTTGCTTGTTCTTCGATTGCTTGCAGGAATAGACCTTCGTGGTCAGGTTGATTGTGCTCCGGCGTGGTCAATAACCTCTCGGAGTTGGTTTAGCGATTGCTAAGGCGCAACGTCGTGCACGTTTGTAGTCGGATCGTCAAAGTCGTCTCCACCAAATCGATAGTTATCATCTCATCGAAAGATCGGGACACCCCCGCCTCTACCAGTGTCCCATTAATCCTCCTCCATGCGCCTCCTGCAACAACAAAAGACGAACGGAGCTAGCTGGAATGCATAGCTTGTTAGCACGAAACACAAATCCATCGTTAACAACAAACTTGTTCCACATTCTTCCTTCTTTACAATTCTGCATTACATCTTTAAAATCAGCATCATGCACATATTGATCTTTGATGGTCTCCAAACCAAATATTTTGAAGTCAAGTTGTGAAAGCATAGTATAGCGACGAGACAATGCATCAGCAATAACATTTTCTTTTCCCTTCTTGTGTTTAATGACATAAGGGAAAGTCTCAATGAATTCAACCCATTTAGCATGTCTACGATTCAGTTTAGCTTGACTTTTAATATGTTTCAAAGATTCATGATCAGAATGTATAACAAATTCTTTGGGCCATAAATAATGTTGCCATGTTTCTAAAGTCCAAACAAGAGCATGTAATTCTTTATCATAAGTAGAATAATTCAGACTAGGCCCACTCAATTTTTCAGAAAAGTATGCAACAGGTTTGCCATCTTGTAATAACACACCGCCTAATCCAATTCCACTAGCATCACATTCAAGCTCAAAAGTCTTATTAAAATCAGGAAGTTGGAGTAAAGGAGCATGTGTCAACTTATCTTTCAATACCGAGAAGGCTTTTTCCTGTGCAGTACCCCAAAGAAAAGGAACATCTTTCTTTGTAAGCTCATTGAGAGGTGCAGCAATGGTGCTGAAATCTCTCACAAAACGCCTATAGAATCCAGCGAGGCCAAGAAAACTCCTCACTTATGTGACCGTTTCGGGTTGCGGCCAACTCTCAATAGCTTCAATCTTGGCTTTATCAACTTCAATTCCCTGTGGAGTAACAACATAGCCAAGAAAAGATACTCGGTCGGTGCAAAAGGTGCACTTCCCAAGGTTACCAAACAAACGTGCATCACGTAGAGCAATAAAAACAGCACGTAAATGTTCCAAATGTTCTTCCAAAGATCTGCTATAAATCAATATGTCATCAAAGTAAACTACCACAAATCGTCCAATGAAAGCACGTAAAACTTCGTTCATTAATCTCATGAAAGTACTAGGTGCATTAGTTAACCCAAAAGGCATGACTAACCACTCATATAATCCAAACTTAGTTTTGAATGCTGTTTTCCATTCATCTCCCAATTTCATACGAATTTGATGGTATCCACTACGTAAATCAACTTTGGAGAATATTGTAGAGCCACTCAATTCATCAAGCATATCATCTAGCCTAGGAATAGGATGACGATAACGAATAGTAATATTATTAATGCCTCTACAATCAACACACATACGTGATGTACCATCCTTTTTCGGCACTAGAATAATAGGAACAGCACAAGGACTAAGGGATTCGCGTATGTAACCTTTGTCGAGAAGCTCTTGTACTTGACGCATAATCTCCTTCGTCTCCGCTGGATTGGTACGGTATGGTGCACGGTTTGGCAGTGAAGCACCGGGAATTAAGTCAATCTGATGCTCAATCCCTCGAATAGGCGGTAATCCCGGTGGCACGTCTTGTGGAAAGACGTCAGCGAACTCCTGCAAAATGTTAGTGACAGCAGGAGGCAAAGAGGAAGGCACGTCCTCGAATGAAAATAATGCCTCTTTGCACACAAAAGCATAGCAAACAGATTTGCTGAAATCTAGCTCATCAATATCAGATTTGGTGGCAAATAAACATGCACTTTTCAATTTAATTTCAGAAGCAACACTAGATGGTTTATTATTAGGCTTCATTTGTTGCTCAAATTCTTTTGCCACAATCTGATTTTCACTCTTATTCGTCTCCTGTTTTGCTTTATTAGCTCTATTAATATCATCTTTCAAAATGGAATCAGGAGTCATAGGAAGCAAAGTAATATTTTTATCCTTATGAACAAGAGTATAGTGATTGTTTCTACCATGGTGTACAGAATTTTTATCAAATTGCCATGGTCTACCAAGTAATAAGGAACATGCTTGCATAGGTACCACATCACAATCAACATAATCAGCATATGTAGATATACTGAAATGCACACGAACAGTACGTGTTACCTTAAACTTGCCGCTGTTGTTGAACCATTGGATGTAGTAAGGATGTGGATGTGGTCTTGTGGCGAGAGAAAGCTTCTCGACCATCTCCATGCTAGCCAAGTTGTTGCAGCTCCCTCCGTCTATGATGACGCGCACAGAACGTTCCTTCACAACTCCCTTGGTATGGAACAAATTGTGCCTCTGATTTTGCTCAGCTTGTGTGATCTGCACACTCAAAACACGTTGAGCAACTAAACATTCATACCTGTCAGCGTCTTCAGGAGCCATGTATTGCGTCTCATTATCAGAATCATCTCCACCATGTTCTTCACATGTAATAAGAGCCAAAGTCTCCTCATCATAGTCACTAGCAGACTCATATCCACCATCCGCGGTAGCAATCATCACACGCGGAGATTTGCATTCTCTCGCATAATGACCTCCTCCCTTACAACGACGACAAATAATATCACTTGTGTGCCCTGTTGATGCTATGGAAGAAGAAGAACGCTGTGTAGGCCCCGCAGGTGCGCTCTTGGCAGATAATGGTGGTGTGCCTGTTTTCTTGTATCACGGCTGGAGGTGGCACCTGATGGAGGTGCTCGTGCAGTTGAAGTAGAAGATGCACGTGGTGTCCATGATGAAGGTCGGCCTGCAGAAAAGTTAGTTCGCCCCAATGCTTGTCGATCCTGCACTTCACGTTCAGCTTTACAAGCAAGATGGAATAAACGAGTGATATTAGTATACTCCTTATAGTCTAGAATGGTCTGAATCTCTCTATTTAATCCACCCAGAAAACGTGCAAGCATAGCTTCATTCTCCTCAACAATACCACATCTAATCATGCCAGTTTGTAATTCCTGATAATATTCTTCTACAGAATTTTTTCCTTGTCTTAAACGCTGCAATTTTTGAAGCAATTCACGTTGATAATATGGTGGAACCCAACGAGTACGCATAGCAGTTTTAAAAGCAGCCCAAGTAGTTGGAATAGGATATAATCTACAATGTTCAGACCACCATACACATGCAAAACTAGTGAAAGCACAAACAGCAGCAGCAACTCGTCTCTCCTCAGGATATTGTAAACATGTAAATCGTTGTTCAGTTTCTAACTCCCAAGTAAGATATATATCAGGAACATATCTACCCTCAAATGGTGGAATATTCAATTTCAGTTTAGGAATATGGACATCATCTCGTACCTGAGGTGGTGGTGCAGGCCTACCATTACGAATATATACCTGAGGTCGACCTGCTGGTGGTGGTGCTGGTGGCTGCTCGTAGATCTGATTTTGATCAACCTCATCCTCATAATCGCCCGCATACTCATCATCCTCCTGGGTACCAGCAACAGCAGTAGCAGGAGCCACAGAAGTATCAACAGCAGCACCAACAGTTTGGCCAAACGCAAGAGGAACACGGCTCGCTCGGCGAAGGTCTATTTCGCGACGTGGAGGTACTCGTTGCTGTTGTTGTTGGAGAGGTGCGTTAGGTGCAGCGGGTGGTGGTGGTGGAAGACGCCCGAGCAATTCATTAAATCTGTTATCGAGCTTTGTTTCGAACGTCTTCTCAAGTCCAGTGATCTTCTCCATGGCCTCTTCAAAATTGTTCAGCACATCTTGCACCTGTTCAGTCATCATTTGCTGAAACTTATCATGAAACTCCTTGTTCGATAAATTCTCCCAGTCAATCTCGTCGGCTTGTGATCCTGGCATGGTTAGCAGCAATAGAAACACACAAGAATATGATCCTACAGACTACGAACAAGTGGTGGTGGTGGGTGTCACAAATCCGTCAAGCAAAACTCAAATTCTTACCAGTTCTTACCCAGCAACAGGCGGTGATCGGCAACCGTTGTAGTCAAAACTCTCAAAGCTTGGATAGAGCGATTACCAGGGAGAGTCAAACGCACGACGTAGATGTATGTGGAGCTGGGAAGGCTTATACTATGGTAGCAAAAAGGGTCAGCAATAATCAATTCAGAGATGCAAAGTTGAAAAAACGCTCAACGACGGTACTGTGCTGGTCCTAGGCTAGACTGTGCTAGAGACGCGAGCCTAGAACACCAACAAAATCACGGCGCGACACGTAAACAAGGGAAAAGCACACTCTGAATTTTTTTTTCGCTCTTTTTTTTTTGCGCTGCTTTTTTTTTTTTGCGAAAAATCACTATAATGGCGAGTGTCTCAAAACTCTTCCTAGCTCAAACTGACAGGAAGGGCACAAAATTTTTCGACCAATTTTTTTTTTCGACTGCCCGGACCCAAAAACTGGAAACGGGTCAAAAAAAACTTCCTATAATGGCACCTGTCTCAAAACACTTAGAAACACCTAAAAATAGGATAGCCAGAAAATTTTTCGAAAAATGCGTTTTCGAAAATTTTTGGGGCTAAACGGAGCGTGGTTTCCCGACTCTTTTTTTTCCGAAACCTACTCCGGCAAGGAAACACGAATCGGAATCTGGATGGATCCCGAAAACAAACCTAATAAGCAAGGAACTCGGATTGGTGGTGGATATATGGTGGTGGTATATGGCAGCGGTGGTGGTAGCGGTGGTAGTATATGGATATGGATCGGTGGTGGTATATGGGCACGGATTGGTGGTGGTATATGGATACGGATTCGGAGCGGTGGTGGTAGATGGCAGGGGCGATGATGATGGTGCGGCGGCGGCGTGACAACTTATGACCAGAACTCGAAACTCTAAAAGACTAGACGCTAAGACCAGCAACTAGACCGACGATGCAACCGCAAATTCAACAAAGCAAAACCCTAAAACGATTATGCAAAGGCTAAGATTGGTTCGGATATGATGAACTAACCCTAATTTTTTTTGTGTGGCTTTTTCGTCGACTGTAGGTATGAAGAACAGACTCGAGCTAAACTACGAAAAACTGTAAAATCTCACCGAGCAACCTGGAAATCTGATACCACTTGATAGAGGCAAAGGTGTCCCGTCTTTCGATGAGATGATGGATATCGCTTTGTTGGAAGTCGACTTTGACGATCCGACTACGAACGTGCGAGGACGTCGCGCCTTAGCAATCGCTAAACCAACTCCGAGAGATTATTGACCACGCCGGAGCACGATCAACCTGACCACGATGGTCTGTTTCCTGCGAGCAAACGAAGAACAAGCAAGAAACTGAGATTGCAATCTGGATATTGCGAATATAAGATGAAAGCTTTATTGATCAAGGTGGGGTTCTGTGACGCCTTTGTCTGGTCGTTGAACACAAACGAAGTACGCGAAGTTGCAGCTATGGCGAACTTTTAATCTAAACAAAACCCAAAGTCTAAACGATGCCCTAAGGGCTGTATATATGGAGGAAGAGGGGGGAATTTCGTGGCCCTTGGTGGAGGGGTCCGAAATCAACCTTATCTCTTGTTTCCCCACACATACAGACTCTAAAAATAGCCTATACTTATGTATTTCGAAATTACATGGGCCTGGCCCAATAATAAGGTGACGCAGCACCTAAAATAGCCTCGGGACGAAATTTATGAAGTGGCATCTTGTATATTTCGTCCAAGGCTTCATGCACCCATTATGGTGGCTTCAAAGTCCTGAAATCATCACTTGTAACTCCGTTTTTGTTCCCCTTGCGCATGCCATCATCTCCATGCTTGTTCTTGCTCCAATGTTCATCCTTCTCCAAGCTAGGCCCTTCATTTGTAAGCAAAACAAATGTATCCAATTTAGGCAGCATCATATTCTCATGAACATTAGAATCATTACCAAGAAACGAAAGTACCTGGTAATTTAGTTGGCGTGCACGAGCTCTAGTAATTGGTCCAGTATGTATAGCAGCAGGGGCTGTGGGTGTAACAATTGTATTGATGTCCTCATCATGTTACATAGGTCATTTTGACCTAGAAAAAAATAAGGAGAGGACTTTCAGGACGGAGCGCCGTCGCCTCGAGGCAGAACTTGGGCATGAGCACTTTTGGCCTCCGGCGGAGCGATTCCGCCGGGGGAACTTCCCTCCCGGAGGGGGAAATCATCGTCATCATCATCACCAACAACTCTCCCATCTTGGGGAGGGCAATCTCCATCAACACCTTCAACAACACCATCTCATCTCAAACCCTAGTTCATCTCTTGTGTTCAATCTTGTTACCGGAACTATAGATTGGTGGTTGTGGGTGAGTAGTAGTGTTGATTACATCTTATAGTTGATTACTATATGGTTTATTTGGTGGAAGATTATATGTTCAGATCCAATATCCTATTTAATACCCCTCTGATCTTGAGCATTATTATCATTTGTGAGTAGTTACTTTTGTTCTTGAGGTCACAGGAAAATCATGTGAACTTGATATGTGTTCGATATTTTGATAGTATGTATGTTGTGATTCCTTTAGTGGTGTCATGTGAACGTCAACTAAATGACACTTCACCATATTTGGGCCTAAGGGAATGCATTCTGGAGTAGCAATTAGATGATGGGTTGCGGGAGTGACAGAAGCTTAAACCCTAGTTTATGCGCTATTCCGTAAGGGACCGATTGGATCTAAAAGTTTAATGCTATGGTTAGAATTTATTCTTAATACTTTTATCGTAGTTGAGGATGCTTGCGGGAGGGTTAATCATAAGTAGGAGGTTTGTTCAAGTAAGAACATCATCTAAGCACCGGGCCACCCACATATCAAATTATCAAAGTAGCGAACACAAATCGAACCAACGTGATGAAAGTGACTAGATGAAATTCCCGTGTACCCTCAAGAACGCTTTGCTTATTATAAGAGACCGTTTTGGCCTGTCCTTTGCCTCAAAAGGATTGGGCTACCTTGCTGCACTTTTGTTACTACTATCGTTACTTGCCTGTTACAAATTATCTTGGTATCAAACTACTCTGCTACTTACAATTTCAGTACTTGCAGACATTACCTTGCTGAAAACCACTTGTCATTTCCTTCTGCTCCTCGTTGGGTTCAACACTCTTACTTATCAAAAAGAGCTACAATTGATCCCCTATACTTGTGGGTCATCAAGGCTTTTCTGGCGCCATTGCCATGGAGTGAAGCGCCTTTGGTAAGGAAACATTTATATAATATGCTGAAATTTATTGTGACTTGTTACTATGGAAAACAATCCTTTGAGGGGTTTGTTCGGGGTATCTTCACCTGGTCCGAAACCACACTTAGCTACCCCTAAACCTACTGCACCTACTGAAAATATTGAATATGAAATTCCTTCGGGTATGATAGAACAACTGCTAGCTAATCCTTATGCAGGAGATGCAACCGAACATCCTGATATGCATTTGATATATGTGGAACAAATTTGTGGATTGTTCAAGCTTGTAGGTTTACCCAGAGATGAAATTATCAAGAAGGTTTTCCCTTTATCTTTGAAGGGAAAAGCATTGGCATGGTATAGTCTATGCGATGATCTTGGATCTTGGAAGGAATCGTTTGAAATTGGAGTTCAATCAAAAAAAAATTATCCCATGCATCTATTTCATCGTGATCAGAATTATACATATAATTTTTGGCCTCGTGAAGGAGAAAGTATCGCTCTAGCTTGGGGGAGGCTTAAGTTAATGTTATATTCATGCCCCAATCATGAGCTCTCAAGAGAAATTATTATCCAGAACTTTTATGCTCGACTTTCTCGTAATGATCAAACCATGCTTGATACTTCTTGTGCCGGTTCTTTTATGAAGAAGACTATTGAATTCCGGTGGGATCTTTTGGAAAGAATTAAACACAACGCTGAAGATTGGGAACTCGATGAAGGTAAAGAGTCAGGTATTAAACTTAAGTATGATTGTGTTATATCTTTTATGGATACCAATTCTTTTCAAAAGTTTAGCACTAAATATGGACTTGACTCGGAGATAGTAGCCTCCTTTTGTTAATCATTTGCTACTCATGTTGAACTCCCTAAAGAGAAGTGGTTTAAATATCACCCACCTATTAAAGAAGAAATTAAATAACCGGTACTAGTTAAAGAAGAAACTATACTTTATAATGTTGATCCAGTTGTTCCTTGTGCTTATATTGAGAAACCACCTTTCCCTGTTAGGATAAAGGAACATGCTAAAGTTTCAACTGTGGTTAACAAAAGCTATATTAGAACACCTAAACCTGATGAACAAATTAAAGTAGAACCTAGTATTGCTATCGTTAAAGACCTCTTAGAAGAAGATATGGATGGGCATGTTATTTACTTCTACGAAGAAGCTGCTAGAATTGCCAAACCTGATAAAAAAGATAAACATAGACCCGTTGCTGGCATGCCCGTCATCTCAGTTAAAATAGGAGATCACTGTTATCATGGTTTATATGACATAGGTGCTAGTGTGAGTGCTATTCCTTATACCTTATATCTAGAAATTATGAATGACATAGCACCCACAGAGATAGAAGAAATAGATGTTACTATTAAACTTGCTAATAGGGACACTATATCACCAATTGGGATTGTTAGATATGTTGAAGTCTTGTGTGGGAAAATAAAATACCCTACTGATTTTCTTGTTACTGGTTCCCCACAAGATGACTTTTGTCCCATTATCCTTGGTAGACCTTTCTTGAACACCATTAATGCTAGAATAAACTGTGAGAAACAAACTGTCGGTGTTAGTTTTGGTGATGAGTCACATGAATTTAATTTTTCCAAGTTTAGTAGAACTCTTCATGAACAAGAATTGCCTAGTAAGGATGACTTAATTGGTCTTGCTTCTATTGCTGTACCACCTACCTCTAGAACAATATTTGCTAGACCATGAAAATGATTTACATATGCATGAAAGAAATGAAATAGATAAAATTTTCTTTGAACAACGTCCTCTACTTAAACACAATTTGCCTATTGAAACTCTAGGAGGTCCTCCTCCACCTAAAAGTGATCCTGTGTTTGAATTAAAACAATTGCCTAACACTTTGAAATATGCTTATCTTGATGAAAAGAAGATATATCTGTCATTATTAGTGCTAACCTTTTAGAACATGAAGAAGAAAGCTTATTGAAAGTTCTAAGGAAGCACCGAGCTGCTATTGGATATACTCTTGATGATTTAAAGGGCATTAGTCCCACTCTATGTCAACACAAAATTAATATGGAACCTGATGCTAAACCCGTTGTTGATCACCAATGTCGGTTAAATCCGAAGATGAAAGAAGTGGTAAGAACGAAAATATTAAAACTTCTGGAAGCAGGTATAAGCTATCCTATAGCTGATAGTAGATGGGTAAGTCTTGTTCATTGTGTTCCTAAGAAAGGAGGTATAACTATTGTTCCTAATGATAAGAATGAACTTATTCCACAAATAATTGTTACATGCTATAGAATGGTAATAGATTTTAGAAAATTAAACAAAGCAACTAGAAAAGATCATTACCCTTTGCCTTTTACTGATCAAATGCTTGAAAGATTATCTAAGCACACACACACTTTTGCTTCCTTGATGGATATTCTGGTTTTTCACAAATACATGTTTCTCAACCAAATCAAGAAAAGACCACTTTTACTTGTCCTTTTGGAACCTATGCTTATAGACATATGCCTTTTGGTTTATGTAATGCACTTGCTACCTTTCAAAGATGTATGACTGCTATATTCTCTGAATTTTGTGAAAAGATTGTTGAGGTTTTCATGGATGACTTTTCTGTTTGTGGGAAGTCTTTTGATGATTGTTTAAGCAATCTTGATCGAGTTTTGCAGAGATGTGAACAAAGAAATCTTGTCTTGAATTGGGAGAAGTGCCACTTTATGGTTAACTAAGGCATTGTCTTGGGTCATAAAATTTCTGAAAGAGGTATTGAAGTGGACAAAGCTAAGGTTGATGCAATTGAGAAAATGCCATGTACTAAAGATATAAAAGGTATTCGTAGTTTGTTAGGTCATGCTGGTTTCTATAGGAGATTTATCAAAGACTTTTCAAAAATTTCTAGGCCTCTCACTCTCTTGCAAAAGGATATTCCCTTTGTTTTTGATGATGATTGTTTAGAAGCATTTGAAACCCTTAAGAAAGCTTTAATTTCTGCACCTATTGTTCAACCATCTGATTGGAACTTGCCTTTTGAAATTATGTGTGATGCTAGTGATTATGCTGTTGGTGCTGTTTTAGGACCAAGAGTTGATAAAAAACTTAATGTAATTCATTATTCTAGTAAAACTCTAGACAGTGCTCAAAGGAACTATGCTACTACTGAAAAAGAATTTTTAGTAGTGGTGTTTGCTTGTGATAAGTTTAGACTTATATTGTTCATTCCAAAGTAACTGTTCACACAGACCATGCTGCTATTAAATATCTTATGGAAAAGAAAGATGCTAAACCTAGACTTACTCGATGGGTTCTCTTGCTACAAGAATTTGATTTGCATATCATTGATAGAAAAGGAGCTGAGAACCCAGTAGCTAATAATCTATCTACGCTTGAAAATGTGCTTGATGACCCACTACCTATTGATGATAGTTTTCCTGATGAGAAGTTAGCTGCAATAAATGTTTCTCATAGTACTCCTTGGTATGCTGACTATGCTAATTACATTGTTGCTAAATATTTACCACCTAGCTTTACATACCAACAAAAGAAAAACATTTTTCTATGATTTAAGACATTACTTTTGGGATGACCCACACCTTTATAAAGAAGGAGTAGATGGTATTATTATACGTTGTGTACCTGAGCATGAGCAGGGACAAATCCTATGGAAATGTCACTCTGAAGCTTATGGAGGGCATCATGCTGGAGATAGAACCGCTCATAAGGTATTGCAATCTGGATTTTATTGGCCTACTCTCTTCAAGGATGTCCGTAAGTTCATCTTATCTTGTATGAACGTCAAAGAATAGGTAATATCAATAAGCCTCAAGAAATGCCTATGAATTATTCACTTGCTGTTGAACCATTTGATGTTTGGGGATTTGATTATATGGGCCTTTTCCTTCCTCTAATGGGTATACACATATTTTGGTTGCTGTTGATTATGTTACTAAATGGGTAGAAGCCATTCCAACTAGTAGTGTTGATCACAACACCTCTATTAAAATGCTTAAGGAAGTTATTTTCCCAAGGTTTGGAGTCCCTAGATATTTAATGACTGATGGTGGTTCACACTTTATTCATGGTGCTTTCCGTAAAATGCTTGCCAAGTATGATGTTAACCATAGAATTGCATCACCATATCACTCTCAGTCTAGTGGTCAAGTTGAACTTAGCAATAGAGAAATAAAATTAATTTTGCAAAAAATTGTCAATAGGTCCAGGAAGAATTGGTCTAAGAAATTAGATGATGCACTTTGGGCTTATAGAACAGCATATAAAAATCCTATGGGTATGTCTCCTTATAAAATGGTTTATGGAAAAGCTTGTCATTTGCCTCTTAAGTTAGAACATAAAGCATTTTGGGCAATCAAAAAACTCAATTATGACTTCAAGCTTGCTGGTGAAAAGAGGTTATTTGATATTAGCTCATTAGATGAATGGAGAACCCAAGCTTATGAAAATGCAAAATTATTCAAGGAAAAGGTTAAAAGATGGCATGACAAAAGAATCCAAAAGCGCGAGTTTAAAGTTGGAGAATATGTTCTTTTGTACAACTCTCGTTTCAGATTCTTTGCAGGAAAACTCCTCTCAAAATGGGAAGGCCCATATGTCATCGAGGTGGTTTATCGGTCTGGAGCCATCAAAATAAATAATTCCGAAGGTACTAACCCGAAGGTTGTCAATGGGCAACAAATAAAACATTATATCTCAGGTACGCCCATTAATGTTGAAAGTAATATTATCCAAACTTTGACACTGGAAGTACACATAAAAGAGTCCTCCTGGAACACTCCAGAATCATGAAAATAAGGAGGTACATGATACGGTAAGTAAACGGACTCCAAAAAATCCGCAAAAATATTTTTATCAATTTTGGAATATTTAAAAAATTAGGAAATAAAGAAACTCCCAGGAAGCGTACCCGGGTGGGCACAAGACACTAGGGTGTGCCAGGCCTGGTGCACCCAGGTGGGTTGTGCCCACCTGGGACACCTTCTAGACTCCGTTTTTCTACCATATGCTTGTCCTCCAAGATAAAAAAAATCTATATATACTTCCTGAACTTGTTGATCACCGTATCACGGAGAAATCCCCTATTTTCTTTTCTTTGGTGTTTCCTGACATATTCAACTAGACCAATGTCATGTCTTCCTCACCCTTCAACAATGGAGAAGGAGACATAAGGTTGGCTCAGGAAGATCTAAGGAGGGAGGATGCTGAAGAGGTCACTATGGAGGAAGAAGAAGAAAGCCCCTTTAGGACCCACTCTCTGACCCCCGAGAGGGGTACATTAGCTGGCATCTCTACTCAGCCTAATCCTCATAAAGCCATGGGATCATCGAACAATCAAGCGAGCCTAGAGGAGCAAGAAGATCTCCCATCGAAGAGGCCCTTACACAGGTTACATCGTAATAATTTTTGCAATTTGATTCACAATTATGGGTTCGAGAACACTCCTCGTAGGCACATACCGTCCAACCGGGAAATATCCCGGCCAAGAGAAAACAGTGCAGGAACAAAACCGTGGGGCCCAAAGAATAAACACATAATGGCTGAGGTGAAGAAGAATAGTGAATTAATTCATCAAGCCCTTCGGGAGATTCAAGGTTTGAAGGATCTACTCATGGTTATATTGGAGAATACTACTTCTTCACCAACATCACCTTCTTCACCACCAAAAGAGAACTGAGTATCGGGTATGGGCACTCCCCTTGGCTTCCGCCAAGCTTGGGGGAGGTGCCCCGATATCGTATCATCCCACTATCTTTTTGCTTTTACTTATTTTAGTTTGATCTTTTTCTTTAGACGAATAAAAGTTTAGTTCGATCCTTTCTTCTTTGAGAGTTTGCTTAGTGATCTATCCTTGTAATTGTGTGCAAGTTATATAATAAAGTTTAGTGTGAGTTTTTGTTTTCTTTACTCTCATGTTGCGAATAAAGAAAAGAAATAAGAAAGGAAGAAAAGAAAGGAAATAAATCAATAAGATCATATACTAATCCTATGGTAGGTGATGGCACCACATAAGGAAAAGTATAAGTAGAAAATTTTATTAGAGATTGATAAGCATAACATTAGTCAATGACGCAACTCATGAAAGAATTAATAAGGGAAGAGAAGATTCACATATAAATAGACTACCCTAGAAATCTTTTGTGATTGTGAGCCCTCATCAAAATATTATATGCCAAAATTGTTGACATTGGACAAGGAAGACAACATAATGATTTATGCCTGTTCATATTCACATAGAAGTCATATTGTCATGGATCCTTTAACATGTGGTGCTTTCCCCCTATCTTTGCTAGCCAAAAATTCCGCACTAAGTAGAGATACTACTTGTGCATCCAAAAACCCTTAAACCCAAATCTCATTTTCAAGAGTCCACCATACCTACCTAGGGATTGAGCAAGATCCCTCAAGTAAGTTGTCATCGGTGCAAAAAGGCAATAAAAATTGCTTCTAAAAGTGTGAGATCATTTAGTGTAAGAGAAAATTAAGCGTTGCACGAACTTGTGATGGTGAAGAATAAAAGCGGCAGACTGCATAATAAAGGTCGCTATCACAAGGGGCAATGTAACTTGACATTCTTTTGCACTAAGGGATTCGACATACAAACAAATAAGCGCATGACAACCTTTGCTTCCCTCTGTGAAGGGCTTATTTTTTACTTTTATGCAAGAGTCAAAGTTTTTCTCTCTATTCCTTTTATTTTTCTCCTTTGGCAAGCATCATGTGGTGAGGAAGGATCTAGGCACATATGTCCAGTTGAATATGGGTAGCATGAGTTATTATTGTTGACATCACCCTTGATGTGAGTACGTTGGGAGGCGAAACCATAAGCCCATATCTTTCTATGTGTTCGGTTGAAACATTTAGCTCATGTGTACGCGGTGAGTATTAGCAATCATATAAGACTATATGATGGTTGAGTATGTGGACTTGCCTCAAGTCTCCAACATGTGACCCTTCCTGAAAAGATGATGAATTGTAGTTGCAAAGTTGAATGAGAACATAGTTTGTTGGTTTCTAATAGAGTTCTTGCTTTATACTTCGATTGTGTGATGAACTATTACTTATTCATGAGAAGTATATGATAAAAGTTCTATGATAAAAGTACTATGTTTAATTTTGTTGTTGTTATAATAACCAAGATGATGCTTCTATGTCCGTATTTTGTTTTTATCGACACCTCCCTCTCAAAGCATGTCGACATGTTTTTCGATTTCGGTTTTTGCTTGAGGACAAGTGAGCTCTAAGCTTAGGGGAGTTGATACGTCCATTTTGCATCATGTTTTCTTACTGTTATTTATGATGTTTTTATCCATAATAATGCTTTTTGGAGTAATTCTAATGCCTTTTCTCTCATAATTTGCAAGGTACACACCAAGAGGGAGAATTCCGTCAGCTGGAAATCTGGACCTGGAAAAGCTATGTCAGGCTACCTATTCTGCACAACTCCAAACAAGCTGAAACTTCACGGAGATTTTTTATGGAATATTTAAGAATTATTGGAGCAAATAACTACCAGAGGGGCCCCACCAGGTGGGCACAACCCACCTGGGCGTGTCAGGGAGCCCGTGTGCGCCCTAGTGGGTTGTGCTCACCCAGGCACACCTCCGGTGCCCATCTTCTGGTATATAAGTCATTTTGACCTAGAAAAAAATAAGGAGAGGACTTTCGGGACGGAGCGCCGCCGCCTCGAGGCGGAACTTGGGCACGAGCACTTTTGCCCTCCGGCGGAGCGATTCCGCTGGGGGAACTTCCCTCCCAGAGGGGGAAATCATCGTCATCATCATCACCAACAACTCTCTCATCTTGGTGAGGGCAATCTCCATCAACATCTTCAACATCACCATCTCATCTCAAACCCTAGTTCATCTCTTGTGATGAGGACATGACTACCTTGGATATGACCAAAAATATTGCATATATGCATATTTGTCAGGTGATTTCTAGTGCAAACTATTCAATAATCTATTTATGTTATCCAGAACAAAAATACTTCACACACTTTTGTGTTTTGTCTAATTGCAGGTGTATGGGACATTTGTACAATCCACATATGAAGATAAGGAAGAAAGAGATGTTTATTTGCTGTCCAAAAAGTTCTCTCACGTCACTTTTGGCCCAAGAGAAGATAGAGTCCAGGTCTCTCACGTTCTGGATTCAGATTCGGACTGCACAGACACACCTGACTCAAAACGCACACAAGTTTTTCATACGGACTCCGAATTGGGTGATTCTTTTTTGTTGGAAACTAGATTTCGTGCACTTTCCAACCCAATTGGAATCACCTTCAAATTCGTCCGGAGCGTTGAGTTGTGGACGAAACAATCTGATGCTGCAGCAGAATCCGAGTCAAACTACAAGTCCAAAGGTGTTACATCACCTCCACTTGGGCCCATTGGCCTTGTACGACCTAGATTTAGTTTTAGGATGCCTAGGGACGTCCTCCCACCTCCTTGGCCGCCACCCCTTGCTCCTATATAAGTAGATCCATCTAGTAGCTTTTCCTGGGGATTTGTTTAGTTAAAAGTTAGCCACTGCAACTTCGTGTACTTCGTTTGTGTCCAACGACCAGACCAAGACCGCTTACGGATCCCCACCATTATCAATACCTCATATATATTTGCAATATTCAGATTGCTTTATCATATTCTTGCTCGTTCTTCGATTGCTTGCAGGAATAGACCTTCGTGGTCAGGCTGGCCGTGCTTCCGGCATCGTCAGTAACCTCAGGAGATTGGTTTAGCGATTGCTAAGGTGCAACGTCGTGCACGTTTGTAGTCGGATCGTCAAAGTCGTCTCCACCAAATCGATACTTATCATCTCATCGAAAGATCGGGACACCCCGCCTCTATCAAGTGGTATCAGTTTTCAGGTTGCTCGGTGAGA
The DNA here is from genome assembly GCF_002162155.2 of Triticum dicoccoides. NCBI lineage: Eukaryota > Viridiplantae > Streptophyta > Magnoliopsida > Poales > Poaceae > Triticum > Triticum dicoccoides. The sequence continues at coordinate 132,191 of NW_021189284.1, read as the reverse complement.
ATTTCCAGTTTCCCTAGATTAGATTTATTCTCTTACCTATTGTCCAAGAAAAAGCCACAAAAAAGAGTTAGATCTATTCATCCTTGGTCCAAGCCAATCTGAGCCTTTGCAATTTTCTTTTCATTGCTTGCATAGTTGAATTATCGGTTGCATCGTCGTGTCGAGTTGCTGGTCTTAGTGTCTAGTTCGTTTAGAGTTTTGAGTTCTGTTCACATTAGTCACGCCACCGCTGCATCATTATCTCTTCCGCTGTTCACCACCCATCCATCAATTTCCACCACGTGCTACCCATCATTCATTGTCATAATAATAGTTGAGATCGTTCACATCTTCACTTGATCCAATCTGCATCTTATCTAGTTTGTTTTGGAAAGAGGGAGAAAAAAAGAGAAAAAAACGAGAGAAAAAAAAGGAGAAAAAAAAGTCAGAAAAAAAGGAGAGAAAGAAAAAAAAAGTGTGAGGAAAAAAAAAGAGAAGAAAAAAAAACAAAAAAATCGGCACAAACTTTTTTCAGAGGAAAGTTGGAGACAAAGTTGTTGATATATCCTGCTTGGCTGTTGTTTCACCTCATTATCTTTACTGCCGTTGTGATCTTCACTTATATCTTGCGTCCAGAGCTACTTAGTATCCTTCATTGATGCTAGTTGTGCTACGACGTGACCTCATTAGTGTTCTAGGCTCGCGTCTCTAGTTCGGTCTAGCCTAGGACCAGCACAGTACCGTCGTTGAACGTTTATTCAACATTGCATCTTTGAATTGATTATTGCTAATCTTTTCCTACCATATATAGCCAACCCAGCTCCACATATTTCTACACCATGTATACGTACACTCCACTGGCAATCGCTTTACTCAATATTCGGAGTTACTTGACACCGCTGGTTGCCGATCACCGCCTGCTGCATGGTAAGAACTTGTAAGACATTGATATTTGCTTTACTGTGAGCGTTTTACCACCACATCCTAGTAGTTATAGGAACATTATTTTTGGGTTTTGTTTCTTGTTCTACTAATCATGACAGGATCCAGAGTCAATTCATGGGCTTTGTCGATCGCGGGAGACGTGCCACCACCTTTGCAAATACCACAACCGTCACGAGAGGTGCACAAACATCCAAATGCACATGATCAGGTTAATGTATCTATACCACCATTTAATGGCCGTTTTAAACTTGCTTTATATATTGAATGGGAGTTCGACATAAAAAATATATTTGCTTCCCATAATTTCGATGAACATAAAAAGGTTAAGGTTGCGGTTGGTTCTTTCACTGGTTATGCTTTGGTTTGGTGGAGTGAATATTGTCGGTTACACCCTGATTATATACCTACTACTTGGGATGATTTGAAACTTGCCATGCGACATACTTTCGTCCCTGCTTATTATACTCGTGACATGATTAAGAAGTTGCAACACTTAAAACAAGGTAGTGAAACTGTAACAAAATATTATGATGAGTTACAAACTACCTTGTTGCATTCCTCTTTAGAAGAAAGTGAAGATGATTTTATGGATAGATTTTGGGGAGGATTAAACCGTGATATTCAAGAGATACTAATTCATGAAGAGTGTTATCCTATGGACCATTTGTTTCATCTTGCTTGCAAAGCTGAACAGGAAATAAAACGACGTGTTGGCCACAAGGAGAACAAGCGCACGGTGCACATTCCAAGAGTTGATATGATTGTTCCTTCAACTACTAGGCATACTATGACAACCACATCCGTTGTTGTCAGGACTACATCACCTCCACCATGTGACACATCGCCCCCGAGAGTGGCTACATCATCTGAGTTGATCATAAGAGGTAATGACAAATGTACTGATCTTCCATCTCTACATGAGAATGATGAATGCCTTGTCAATTTGAATGCACCATCTGATGAGCTACCCACTACTTTGATCACACCACCTATTTTAGAGGACTACGTTGATAATTTGACTTTGCCATGTGATCAAACAACTGAAATACCAACAATTTTGAGTGCACCCATTGAATTAACTATTGATGCAAAAGAACCAATGTTTAATCATTTTGATATGACCTCTAATCTTGGTGATGATTCTGTGTTGAATGACTTATTGCATGTTTGCTTATTTAAGCATGTTGCAGCATGTAAATTTGATGCAAGTAAGGTTTATTCACCAATGTTGGGATTGTTTAATGATGAACATTGTCAATCTTTTGAAATGAATAAGAGCTTCACTTATATGTGCAAACTGAGTTGCAATATTTTCATGCCTTCTACTTCTTGTGCTAATTTTTTGGATTTAGATTTTATGAACTATGCAAGTTACTCATCTATTAATGTGTCATATATGCAAAAATCAAGGGAAGTAAAAAAGGATGACATATACATATACAACATGTACACCTTGTCTCTTTTGTTAGCCACATTTCAGATTAAGCAACGCCGAGGACGGCTTTATTTTCAAGAAGGGGAGGATGATGAGGACATGACTACCTTGGATATGACCAAAAATATTGCATATATGCATATTTGTCAGGTGATTTCTAGTGCAAACTATTCAATAATCTATTTATGTTATCCAGAACAAAAATACTTCACACACTTTTGTGTTTTGTCTAATTGCAGGTGTATGGGACATTTGTACAATCCACATATGAAGATAAGGAAGAAAGAGATGTTTATTTGCTGTCCAAAAAGTTCTCTCACGTCACTTTTGGCCCAAGAGAAGATAGAGTCCAGGTCTCTCACGTTCTGGATTCAGATTCGGACTGCACAGACACACCTGACTCAAAACACACACAAGTTTTTCATACGGACTCCGAATTGGGTGATTCTTTTTTTGTTGGAAACTAGATTTCGTGCACTTTCCAACCCAATTGGAATCACCTTCAAATTCGTCCGGACCGTTGAGTTGTGGACGAAACAATCTGATGCTGCAGCAGAATCCGAGTCAAACTACAAGTCCAAAGGTGTTACATCACCTCCACTTGGGCCCATTGGCCTTGTACGACCTAGATTTAGTTTTAGGATGCCTTGAGACGTTCTCCCACCTCCTTGGCCGCCACCCCTTGCTCCTATATAAGTAGATCCATCTAGTAGCTTTTCCTGGGGATTTGTTTAGTTAAAAGTTAGCCACTGCAACTTCGTGTACTTCGTTTGTGTCCAACGACCAGACCAAGACCGCTTACGGATCCCCACCATTATCAATACCTCATATATATTTGCAATATTCAGATTGCTTTATCATATTCTTGCTCGTTCTTCGATTGCTTGCAGGAATAGACCTTCGTGGTCAGGCTGGCCGTGCTTCCGGCATCGTCAGTAACCTCAGGAGATTGGTTTAGCGATTGCTAAGGTGCAACCTCGTGCACGTTTGTAGTCGGATCGTCAAAGTCGTCTCCACCAAATCGATACTTATCATCTCATTGAAAGATCGGGACACCCTGCCTCTATCATCTTGTGTTCAATCTTGTTACCGGAACTATCGATTGGTGCTTGTGGGTGACTAGTAGTGTTGATTACATCTTGTAGTTGATTACCATATGGTTTATTTGGTGGAAGATTATATGTTTAGATCCAACATGCTATTTAATACCCCTCTGTTCTTGAGCATGATTATCTTTTGTGAGTAACTACTTTTGTTCTTGTGGTCGCGCGAGAAATCATGTTGCAAGTAATCATGTGAACTTGATATGTGTTCGATATTTCGATAGTATGTGATAGAGGCTAAGGTGTCCCGATGTTTCGATGAGATGGTGGCTATCGTTTTCTGTGGGAGTCGACTTTGACGATTCGACTACGAACGTGCGAGACGTCGCGCCTTAGCAATCGCTAAACCAACTTCCGAGGGTTATTGACCACGCCGGAGCACGATCAACCTGACCACGAGGGTCTGTTTCCTGCGAGCAAACGAAGAACAAGCAAGAAACTGAGATTGCAATCTGGATATTGCGAATATAAGATGAAAGCTTTATTGATCAAGGTGGGGTTCTGTGACGTCTTGGTCTGGTCGTTGGACACAAACGAAGTACGCGAAGTTGCAGCTAAGGCGTTTTAATCTAAACAAAACCCAAAGTCTAAACGACGCCCTAAGGGCTGTATATATGGAGGAAGAGGGGGGAATTTCGTGGCCCTTGAGGGTGGGGTCCGAAACCAACCCTAACTCTTGTTTCCCCACACATACGGACTCTAAAAATAGCCTATACTTAAGTATTTCGAAATTACATGGGCCTGGCCCATTAATAAGGTGACGCAGCACCTAGAATAGCCTATGGACGAATATTATGAAGTGGCATCTTGTATATTTCGTCCAAGGCTTCATGCACTCCTTATGGCGGCTTAAAAGTCCTGAAATCATCACTTGTAACTTCGTTCTTGATCCCCTTGCGCATGCCACCAACTCCATGTGTGTTCTTGCTCCAATGTTCATCCTTCTCCAAGCTAGGCCCTTCATTTGTAAGCAAAACAAATGTATCCAATTTAGGCAGCATCATAATCTCATGAACATTAGAATCATTACCAAGAAACGAAAGTACCTGGTAATTTAATTGGCGTGCGCGAGCTCTAGTAATTGGTCCAGTATATTTAACAGTAGGGCTTGTGGGTGTAACAATGGTATTGATGTCCTCATCATCCTCCCCTTCTTGAAATGAAGTCGTCCTCGACGAAAGCGCATCTTCCTCACCCAAATAAGGCTTCAAATCTGCAATGTTAAAAGTAGGACTAACCCCAAAATCTACAGGTAGCTCAAGTTTATATGCATTATCATTTATTTTCTCTAACACCTTAAAAGGACCATCAGCACGTGGCATTAGCTTTGATTTGCGCAGATTAGGAAATCTATCTTTACGCAAATGTAACCAAACAAGATCTCCAGGCGCAAACACAACATGTTTTCTACCCTTATCTCCAGCAAGTTTATATTTAGCATTCATACGCTCAATGTTTTCCTTAGTTAACTCATGCATTTTTACAATTAATTCAGAACGTTCTTTAGCATCAAAATTAACCTTCTCTGAAGATGGAAGAGGCAACAAATCAATAGGTGCACGAGGTAGGAAACCATACACAATTTCAAAAGGGCACATGTTACTAGTAGAATGCAATGAACGATTATAAGCAAATTCAATATGAGGCAAGCATTCTTCCCACATTTTCTTGTTATTCTTCAAAACAGCCCTAAGCATAGTAGACAATGTTCTATTGACTACTTCAGTTTGTCCATCAGTTTGGGGGTGACAAGTAGTACTAAAAAGCAGCTTAGTCCCCAACTTAGCCCATAAACATCTCCAAAAGTGGCTAAGAAATTTAGTATCACGATCTGAAACAATAGTATTTGGCACACCATGTAAGCGAATAATTTCACGAAAGAACAAATCAACAACATTAACAGCATAATCGCTTTTATGACATGGTATAAAGTGTGCCATTTTCGAGAACCTATCCACGACAACAAATATGCTATCCCTCCCCTTCTTTCTTCGAGGTAAACCTAAAACAAAGTCCATAGATATATCCTCCCAAGGAACACTAGGTACAGGCAAAGGCATATATAAACCATGAGGATTGAGTCGTGACTTAGCTCTTTGACATGTAGTGCAGCGAGCAACAAAACGCTCAACATCCCGTCTCATCTTTGGCCAAAAGAAATGTGTAGCAAGTATATCCTCCGTCTTCTTGATGCCAAAGTGTCCCATTAATCCTCCTCCATGCGCCTCCTGCAACAACAAAAGACGAACGGAGCTAGCTGGAATGCATAGCTTGTTAGCACGAAACACAAATCCATCGTTAAGAACGAACTTGTTACAAGTTCTCCCTTCCTTACAATTCTGCAATACATCTTTAAATTCAGCATCATGAACATATTGATCTTTGATGGTCTCCAAACCAAATATTTTAAAGTCAAGTTGTGAAAGCATAGTATAACGACGAGACAAGGCATCAGCAATAACATTTTCTTTACCCTTCTTGTGTTTAATGACATAAGGGAAAGTCTCAATGAATTCAACCCATTTAGCATGTCTACGGTTCAGTTTTGCTTGACTTTTAATGTGTTTCAAAGATTCATGATCAGAATGTATAGCAAATTCCTTGGGCCATAAATAATGTTGCCATGTTTCTAAGGTCCGAACAAGAGCATATAATTCTTTATCATAAGTAGAATAGTTCAGACTAGGCCCACTCAATTTTTCAGAAAAGTATGCAACAGGTTTTCCATCTTGTAATAACACACCTCCTAATCCAATTCCACTAGCATCACATTCAAGCTCAAAAGTCTTATTGAAATTAGGAAGTTGGAGTAAAGGAGCATGTGTCAACTTATCTTTCAATACCGTGAAGGCTTCTTCCTGTGCGATACCCCAAACAAAAGACACATTGATAGAGGCGGAGGTGTCCCGTCTTTCGATGAGATGGTGGATTTCGCTTTGGTGGAAGTCGACTTTGACGATCCGACTACGAACGTGCGAGGACGTCGCGCCTTAGCAATCGCTAAACCAACTCCGAGAGGTTATTGACCACACCGGAGCACGATCAACCTGACCACGAGGGTCTGTTTCCTGCGAGCAAACGAAGAACAAGCAAGAAACTAAGATTGCAATCTGGATATTGCGAATATAAGATGAAAGCTTTATTGATCAAGGTGGGGTTCTGTGACGCCTTTGTCTGGTCGTTGAACACAAACGAAGTACGCGAAGTTGCAGCTATGGCGAACTTTTAATCTAAACAAAACCCAAAGTCTAAACGATGCCCTAAGGGCTGTATATATGGAGGAAGAGGGGGGAATTTCGTGGCCCTTGGTGGAGGAGTCCGAAATCAACCCTATCTCTTGTTTCCCCACACATACGGACTCTAAAAATAGCCTATACTTATGTATTTCAAAATTACATGGGCCTGGCCCAATAATAAGGTGACGCAGCACCTAAAATAGCCTCGGGACGAAATTTATGAAGTGGCATCTTGTATATTTCGTCCAAGGCTTCATGCACCCATTATGGTGGCTTCAAAGTCCTGAAATCATCACTTGTAACTCCATTCTTGTTCCCCTTGCGCCTTATTTGTTGCTCAAATTCTTTTGCCACAATCTGATTTTCACTCTTATTCGTCTCCTGTTTTGCTTTGTTAGCTCTATTAATATCATCTTTCAAAATGGAATCAGGAGTCATAGGAAGCAAAGTAATATTTTTATCCTTATGAACAAGAGTATAGTGATTGTTTCTACCATGGTGTACAGAATTTTTATCAAATTGCCATGGTCTACCAAGTAATAAGGAACATGCTTGCATAGGTACCACATCACAATCAACATAATCAGCATATGTAGAGATACTAAAATGCACACGAACAGTACGTGTTACCTTAACCTTGCCGCTGTTGTTGAACCATTGGATGTAGTAAGGATGTGGATGTGGTCTTGTGGTGAGAGAAAGCTTCTCCACCATCTCCATGCTAGCCAAGTTGTTGCAGCTCCCTCCGTCTATGATGACGCGCACAGAACGTTCCTTCACAACTCCCTTGGTATGGAACAATTTGTGCCTCTGATTTTGCTCAGCTTGTGTGACCTGCACACTCAAAACACGTTGAGCAACTAAACATTCATACCTGTCAGCGTCTTCAGGAGCCATGTATTGCGTCTCATGATCAGAATCATCTCCACCATGTTCTTCACGTGTAATAAGAGCCAAAGTCTCCTCATCATAGTCACTAGCGGACTCATATCCACCATCCGCGGTAGCAATCATCACACGCGGAGATTTGCATTCTCTCGCATAATGACCTCCTCCCTTACAACGACGACAAATAATATCACTTGTGTGCCCTGTTGATGCCATGGAAGAAGAAGAACGCTGTGCAGGCCCCGCAGGTGCGCTCTTGGCAGATAATGGTGGTTGTGCCTGTTTTCTTGTATCACGGCTGGAGGTGGCACCGGATGGAGGTGCTGGTGCAGTTGAAGTAGAAGATGCACGTGGTGTCCATGATGAAGGTCGGCCTGCAAAAAAGTTAGTTCGCCCCAATGCTTGTCGATCCTGCACTTCACGTTCAGCTTTACAAGCAAGATGGAATAAACGAGTGATATTAGTATACTCCTTATAGTCTAGAATGGTCTGAATCTCTCTATTTAATCCACCTAGAAAACATGCAAGCATAGCTTCATTCTCCTCAACAATACCACATCTAATCATGCCAGTTTGTAATTCCTGATAATATTCTTCTACAGAATTTTTCCCTTGTCTTAAACGCTGCAATTTTTGAAGCAATTCACGTTGATAATATGGTGGAACCCAACGCGTACTGATAGAGGCAAAGGTGTCCCGTCTTTCGATGAGATGGTGGATTTCGCTTTGGTGGAAGTCGACTTTGACGATCCGACTACGAACGTGCGAGGACGTCGCGCCTTAGCAATCGCTAAACCAACTCCGAGAGGTTATTGACCACGCCGGAGCACGATCAACCTGACCACGAGGGTCTGTTTCCTGCGAGCAAACGAAGAACAAGCAAGAAACTAAGATTGCAATCTGGATATTGCGAATATAAGATGAAAGCTTTATTGATCAAGGTGGGGTTCTGTGACGCCTTTGTCTGGTCGTTGAACACAAACGAAGTACGCGAAGTTGCAGCTATGGCGAACTTTTAATCTAAACAAAACCCAAAGTCTAAACGATGCCCTAAGGGCTGTATATATGGAGGAAGAGGGGGGGAATTTCGTGGCCCTTGGTGGAGGGGTCCGAAATCAACCCTATCTCTTGTTTCCCCACAAATACGGACTCTAAAAATAGCCTATACTTATGTATTTCGAAATTACATGGGCCTGGCCCAATAATAAGGTGACGCAGCACCTAAAATAGCCTCGGGACGAAATTTATGAAGTGGCATCTTGTATATTTCGTCCTAGGCTTCATGCACCCATTATGGTGGCTTCAAAGTCCTGAAATCATCACTTGTAACTCCGTTCTTGTTCCCCTTGCGCATGCCATCATCTCCATGCTTGTTCTTGCTCCAATGTTCATCCTTCTCCAAGCTAGGCCCTTCATTTGTAAGCAAAACAAATGTATCCAATTTAGGCAGCATCATATTCTCATGAACATTAGAATCATTACCAAGAAACGAAAGTACCTGGTAATTTAGTTGGCGTGCACGAGCTCTAGTAATTGGTCCAGTATGTATAGCAGCAGGGGCTGTGGGTGTAACAATTGTATTGATGTCCTCATCATCCTCCCCTTCTTGAAATGAAGTCGCCCTCGACGGAAGTTCATCTTCCTCACCCAAATAAGGCTTCAAATCTGCAATGTTAAAAGTGGGACTAACCCCAAAATCTGCAGGCAGCTCAAGTTTATATGCATTATCATTTATTTTCTCTAACACCTTAAAGGGACTATCAGCACGTGGCATTAGCATTGATTTGCGCAAATCAGGAAATCTATCCTTACGCAAATGTAACCAAACAAGATCTCCAGGTGCAAACACAACATGTTTTCTACCCTTATCTCCACCAAGTTTATATTTAGCATTCATACGCTCAATGTTTTCCTTAGTTAACTCATGCATTTTTAAAATCAATTCAGCACGTTGTTTAGCATCAAAATTAACCTTCTCCGAAGATGGAAGAGGCAACAAATCAATAGGTGCACGAGGTAGGAAACCATACACAACTTCAAAAGGGCACATCTTAGTAGTAGAATGCAATGAACGATTATAAGCAAATTCAATATGAGGCAAGCATGCCTCCCACATTTTCTTATTATTCTTCCAAACAGCCCTAAGCATAGTAGACAACGTTCTATTGACTACTTCAGTTTGTCCATCAGTTTGGGGGTGACAAGTAGTACTAAAAAGCAGTTTAGTCCCCAACTTAGCCCATAAACATCTCCAAAAGTGGCTAAGAAATTTAGTATCACGATCTGAAACAATAGTATTTGGCACACCATGCAAGCGAATAATTTCACAAAAGAACAAATCAGCAACATTAACAGCATCATCGCTTTTATGACATGGTATAAAGTGTGCCATTTTCGAGAATCTATCCACGACAACAAATATGCTATCCCTCCCCTTCTTTGTTCGAGGTAAACCTAAAACAAAGTCCATAGATATATCCTCCCAAGGAACACTAGGTACAGGCAAAGGCATATATAAACCATGAGGATTGAGTCGTGACTTAGCTTTTTGACATGTAGTGCATCGAGCAATAAAATGCTCAACATCCCGTCTCATCTTTGGCCAAAAGAAATGTGTAGCAAGTACGTCCTCCGTCTTCTTCACGCCAAAATGTCCCATTAATCCTCCTCCATGCGCTTCCTGCAACAACAAAAGACGAGCGGAGCTAGCTGGAATGCATAGCTTGTTAGCACGAAACACAAATCCATCGTTAACGACAAACTTGTTCCACATTCTTCCTTCTTTACAATTCTGCATTACATCTTTAAAATCAGCATCATGCACATATTGATCTTTGATGGTCTCCAAACCAAATATTTTGAAGTCAAGTTGTGAAAGCATAGTATAGCGACGAGACAATGCATCAGCAATAACATTTTCTTTTCCCTTCTTGTGTTTAATGACATAAGGGAAAGTCTCAATGAATTCAACCCATTTAGCATGTCTACGATTCAGTTTAGCTTGACTTCTAATATGTTTCAAAGATTCATGATCAGAATGTATAACAAATTCTTTGGGCCATAAATAATGTTGCCATGTTTCTAAAGTCCGAACAAGAGCATATAATTCTTTATCATAAGTAGAATAATTCAGACTAGGCCCACTCAATTTTTTAGAAAAGTATGCAACAGGTTTACCATCTTGTAATAACACACCTCCTAATCCAATTCCACTAGCATCACATTCAAGCTCAAAAGTCTTATTAAAATCAGGAAGTTGGAGTAAAGGAGCATGTGTCAACTTATCTTTCAATACCGTGAAGGCTTCTTCCTGTGCGGTACCCCAAACAAAAGGCACATCCTTCTTTGTAAGCTCGTTGAGAGGTGCAGCAATGGTGCTGAAATCTCTCACAAAACGCCTATAGAATCCAGCGAGGCCAAGAAAACTCCTCACTTGTGTGACCGTTTTGGGCTGCGGCCAACTCTCAATAGCTTCAATCTTGGCTTTGTCAACTTCAATTCCCTGTGGAGTAACAACATAGCCAAGAAAAGATACTCGGTCGGTGCAAAAGGTGCACTTCCCAAGGTTACCAAACAAACGTGCATCACGTAGAGCAATAAAAACAGCACGTAAATGTTCCAAATGTTCTTCCAAAGATCTGCTATAAATCAGTATATCATCAAAATAGACTACCACAAATCGTCCAATGAAAGCACGTAAAACTTCGTTCATTAGTCTCATGAAAGTACTAGGCGCATTAGTTAACCCAAAAGGCATGACTAACCACTAATATAATCCAAACTTAGTTTTAAATGCTGTTTTCCATTCATCTCCCAATTTCATACGAATTTGATGGTAGCCACTACGCAAATCAACTTTGGAGAATATTGTAGAGCCACTCAATTCATCAAGCATATCATCTAGCCTAGGAATAGGATGACGATAACGAATAGTAATATTATTAATGCCTCTACAATCAACACACATACGTGATGTACCATCCTTTTTCGGCACTAGAATAATAGGAACAGCACAAGGACTAAGGGATTCGCGTATATAACCTTTGTCGAGAAGCTCTTGTACTTGACGCATAATCTCCTTCGTCTCCTCTGGATTGGTACGGTATGGTGCACGGTTTGGCAGTGAAGCACCGGGAATTAAGTCAATCTGATGCTCAATCCCTCGAATAGGCGGTAATCCCGGTGGAACGTCTTGTGGAAAGACGTCAGCGAACTCCTGCAAAATGTTAGTGACAGCAGGAGGCAAAGAGGAAGGCACGTCCTCGAATGAAAATAATGCCTCTTTGCACACAAAAGCATAGCAAACAGATTTGCTGAAATCTAGCTCATCAATATCAGATTTGGTGGCAAATAAACATGCACTTTTCAATTTAATTTCAGAAGCAACACTAGATGGTTTATTATTAGGCTTCATTTGTTGCTCAAATTCTTTTGCCACAATCTGATTTTCACTCTTATTCGTCTCCTGTTTTGCTTTATTAGATCTATTAATATCATCTTTCAAAATGGAATCAGGAGTCATAGGAAGCAAAGTAATATTTTTATCCTTATGAACAAGAGTATAGTGATTGTTTCTACCATGGTGTACAGAATTTTTATCAAATTGCCATGGTCTACCAAGTAATAAGGAACATGCTTGCATAGGTACCACATCACAATCAACATAATCAGCATATGTAGAGATACTAAAATGCACACGAACAGTACGTGTTACCTTAACCTTGCCGCTGTTGTTGAACCATTGGATGTAGTAAGGATGTGGATGTGGTCTTGTGGTGAGAGAAAGCTTCTCCACCATCTCCATGCTAGCCAAGTTGTTGCAGCTCCCTCCGTCTATGATGACGCGCACAGAACGTTCCTTCACAACTCCCTTGGTATGGAACAATTTGTGCCTCTGATTTTGCTCAGCTTGTGTGACCTGCACACTCAAAACACGTTGAGCAACTAAACATTCATACCTGTCAGCGTCTTCAGGAGCCATGTATTGCGTCTCATGATCAGAATCATCTCCACCATGTTCTTCACGTGTAATAAGAGCCAAAGTCTCCTCATCATAGTCACTAGCGGACTCATATCCACCATCCGCGGTAGCAATCATCACACGCGGAGATTTGCATTCTCTCGCATAATGACCTCCTCCCTTACAACGACGACAAATAATATCACTTGTGTGCCCTGTTGATGCCATGGAAGAAGAAGAACGCTGTGCAGGCCCCGCAGGTGCGCTCTTGGCAGATAATGGTGGTTGTGCCTGTTTTCTTGTATCACGGCTGGAGGTGGCACCGGATGGAGGTGCTGGTGCAGTTGAAGTAGAAGATGCACGTGGTGTCCATGATGAATGTCGGCCTGCAGAAAAGTTAGTTCGCCCCAATGCTTGTCGATCCTGCACTTCACGTTCAGCTTTACAAGCAAGATGGAATAAACGAGTGATATTAGTATACTCCTTATAGTCTAGAATGGTCTGAATCTCTCTATTTAATCCACCCAGAAAACGTGCAAGCATAGCTTCATTCTCCTCAACAATACCACATCTAATCATGCCAGTTTGTAATTCCTGATAATATTCTTCTACAGAATTTTTTCCTTGTCTTAAGCGCTGCAATTTTTGAAGCAATTCACGTTGATAATATGGTGGAACCCAACGCGTACGCATAGCAGTTTTCAAAGCAGCCCAAGTAGTTGGAATAGGATATAATCTACAATGTTCAGACCACCATACACATGCAAAACTAGTGAAAGCACAAACAGCAGCAGCAACTCGTCTCTCCTCAGGATATTGTAAACATGTAAATCGTTGTTCAGTTTCTAACTCCCAAGTAAGATATATATCAGGAACATATCTACCCTCAAATGGTGGAATATTCAATTTCAGTTTAGGAATATGGACATCATCTCGTACCTGAGGTGGTGGTGCAGGCCTACTATTACGAATATATACCTGAGGTCGACCTGCTGGTGGTGGTGCTGGTGGCTGCTCGTAGATCTGATTTTGATCAACCTCATCCTCATAATCGCCCGCATACTCATCATCCTCCTGGGTACCAGCAACAGCAGTAGCAAGAGCCACAGAAGTATCAACAGCAGCACCAACAGTTTGGCCAAACGCAAGAGGAACACGGCTCGCTCGGCGAAGGTCTATTTCGCGACGTGGAGGTAGTCGTTGTTGTTGTTGTTGGAGAGGTGTGTTAGGTGCAGCGGGTGGTGGTGGTGGAAGACGCGCGAGCAATTCATTAAATCTGTTATCGAGCTTTGTTTCGAACGTCTTCTCAAGGCCAGTGATCTTCTCCATGGCCTCTTCAAAATTGTTCAGCACATCTTGCACCTGTTCAGTCATCATTTGCTGAAACTTATCATGAAGCTCCTTGTTCGATAAATTCTCCCAGTCAATCTCGTCGGCTTGTGATCCTGGCATGGTTAGCAGCAATAGAAACACACAAGAATATGATCCTACAGACTACGAACAAGAGGTAGTGGTGGGTGTCACAAATCCGTCAAGCAAATCTCAAATTCTTACCAGTTCTTACCCAGCAGCAGGCGGTGATCGGCAATCGTTGTAGTCAAAAACTCTCAAAGCTTGGATAGAGCGATTACCAGGGAGAGTCAAACGCACGACGTAGATGTATGTGGAGCTGGGAAGGCTTATAATATGGTAGCAAAAAGGGTCAGCAATAATCAATTCAGAGATGCAAAGTTGAATAAACGCTCAACGACGGTACTGTGCTGGTCCTAGGCTAGACTGTGCTAGAGACGCGAGCCTAGAACACTAACAAAATCACGGCGCGGCACGTAAACAAGGGAAAAGCACACTCTGGATTTTTTTTTCGCTCTTTTTTTTTGCGCTCTTTTTTTTTGCGCTGTTTTTTTTTTTGCGAAAAATCACTATAATGGCGAGTGTCTCAAAACTCTTCTTAGCTCAAACTGACAGGATGGGCACGAAATTTTTTCGACCAAATTTTTTTTTTGACTGCCCGGACCCAAAAACTGGAAACGGGTCAAAAAAAACTTCCTATAATGGCACCTGTCTCAAAACACTCAGAAACACCTAAAAATAGGATAGGTAGAAAATTTTTCGAAAAATGCGTTTTCGAAAAATTTTGGGCCTAAACGGAGCGTGGCTACCCGACTCTTTTTTTTTTCCGAAACCTACTCCGGCAAGGAAACACGAATCGGAATCTAGATGGATCTCGAAAACAAACCTAATATGACAAGAACTCGGATTGGTGGTGGATATATGGTGGTAGATGGCAGCGGTGGTGGTATATGACAGCTGTGGTGGTATATGGATACGGATTCGAAGCGGTGGCGGATAAACGGTGGTGGTAGATGGCAGGGGCGATGATGATGGTGCGGCGGCGGCATGACAACTTATGACCAGAACTCGAAACTCTAAAAGACTAGACTCTAAGACCAGCAACTAGAAACGACGATGCAACCGCAAATTCAATAAAGCAAAACCCTAAAAAGATTATGCAAAGGCTCAGATTGGTTCGGATATGATGAACTAACCCTAATTTTTTTGTGGCTTTTTCGTGGACTATAGGTATGAAGAACAGACTCGATCTAAACTACGAAAAACTGTAAAATCTCATCGAGCAACCTGGAAATCTGATACCACTTGATAGAGGCGGAGGTGTCCCGTCTTTCGATGAGATGGTGGATTTCGCTTTGGTGGAAGTCGACTTTGACGATCCGACTACGAACGTGCGAGGACGTCGCGCCTTAGCAATCGCTAAACCAACTCCGAGAGGTTATTGACCACGCCGGAGCACGATCAACCTGACCACGAGGGTCTGTTTCCTGCGAGCAAACGAAGAACAAGCAAGAAACTAAGATTGCAATCTGGATATTGCGAATATAAGATGAAAGCTTTATTGATCAAGGTGGGGTTCTGTGACGCCTTTGTCTGGTCGTTGAACACAAACGAAGTATGCGAAGTTGCAGCTATGGCGAACTTTTAATCTAAACAAAACCCAAAGTCTAAACGATGCCCTAAGGGCTGTATATATGGAGGAAGAGGGGGGAATTTCGTGGCCCTTGGTGGAGGAGTCCGAAATCAACCCTATCTCTTGTTTCCCCACACATACGGACTCTAAAAATAGCCTATACTTATGTATTTCGAAATTACATGGGCCTGGCCCAATAATAAGGTGACGCAGCACCTAAAATAGCCTCGGGACGAAATTTATGAAGTGACATCTTGTATATTTCGTCCAAGGCTCCATGCAACCATTATGGTGGCTTCAAAGTCCTGAAATCATCACTTGTAACTCCGTTCTTGTTCCCCTTGCGCATGCCATCATCTCCATGCTTGTTCTTGCTCCAATGTTCATCCTTCTCCAAGCTAGGCCCTTCATTTGTAAGCAAAACAAATGTATCCAATTTAGGAAGCATCATATTCTCATGAACATTAGAATCATTACCAAGAAACGAAAGTACCTGGTAATTTAGTTGGCGTGCACGAGCTCTAGTAATTGGTCCAGTATGTATACCAGCAGGGGCTGTGGGTGTAACAATTGTATTGATGTCCTCATCACACATCCTTCTTTGTAAGCTCGTTGAGAGGTGCAGCAATGGTGCTGAAATCTCTCACAAAACGCCTATAGAAACCAGCGAGGCCAAGGAAACTCCTCACTTGTGTGACCGTTTTGGGCTGCGGCCAACTCTCA
Organism: Triticum dicoccoides; assembly: GCF_002162155.2. Lineage (NCBI taxonomy): Eukaryota > Viridiplantae > Streptophyta > Magnoliopsida > Poales > Poaceae > Triticum > Triticum dicoccoides. The sequence continues at coordinate 115,939 of NW_021189284.1, read as the reverse complement.
ATAGCTTCAATCTTGGCTTTATCAACTTCAATTCCCTGTGGAGTATCAACATAGCCAAGAAAAGATACTCGATCGATGCAAAAGGTGCACTTTCCAAGGTTTCCAAACAAACGTGCATCACGTAGAGCAATAAAAACAGCACGTAAATGTTCCAAATGTTCCTCCAAAGATTTGCTATAAATCAATATGTCATCAAAGTAAACTACCACAAATCGTCCAATGAAAGCACGTAAACTTCGTTCATTAACCTCATGAAAGTACTAGGTGCATTAGTTAACCCAAAAGGCATGACTAACCACTCATATAATCCAAACTTAGTTTTAAATGCTGTTTTCCATTCATCTCCCAATTTCATACGAATTTGATGGTATCCACTACGCACATCAACTTTGGAGAATATTGTAGAGCCACTCAATTCATCAAGCATATCATCTAGCCTAGGAATAGGATGACGATAACGAATAGTAATATTATTTATGCCTCTACAATCAACGCACATACGCGACGTACCATCCTTTTTCGGCACTAAAATGATAGGAACAGCACAAGGACTAAGGGATTCGCGTATATAACCTTTGTCGAGCAGTTCTTGTACTTGACGCATAATCTCCTTCGTCTCCTCTGGATTGGTACGGTATGGTGCACGGTTGGGTAGCGAAGCACCGGGAATTAAGTCAATTTGATGCTCAATCCCTCGAATAGGTGGTAATCCCGGTGGCACGTCTTGTGGAAATACGTCAGCGAACTCCTGCAAAATGTTAGTGACAGCAGGGGGCAAAGAGGGAGGCACGTCCTCGAATGAAAATAATGCCTCTTTGCACACAAAAGCATAGCAAACAGATTTGCTGAAATCTAGCTCATCTATATCAGATTTGGTGGCAAGTAAACATGCACTTTTCAATTTAATTTCAGAAACAACACTAGATGGTTTATTATTAGACTTCATTTTGTGCTCAAATTCTTTTGCCACAATCTGATTTTCACTCTAATTTGTCTCCTGTTTTGCTTTATTAGCTCTATTAATATCATCTTTCAAAATGGAATCAGGAGTCATACGAAGCAAAGTAATATTTTTATCGTTATGAAGAAGAGTATACTGATTGTTTCTACCATGGTGTACAGAATTTTTATCAAATTGCCATGGTCTACCAAGTAATAAGGAACATGCTTGCATAGGTACCACATCACAATCAACATAATCAGCATATGTAGAGATACTAAAATGCACACGAACAGTACGTGTTACCTTAACCTTGCCGCTGTTGTTGAACCATTGGATGTAGTAAGGATGTGGATGTGGTCTTGTGGTGAGAGAAAGCTTCTCCACCATCTCCATGCTAGCCAAGTTATTGCAGCTCCCTCCATCTATGATCACGCGAACAGAACGTTCCTTCACAACTCCCTTTGTATGGAACAAATTATGCCTCTAATTTTGCTCAGCTTGTGTAACCTGCACACTCAAAACACGTTGAGCAACTAAACATTCATACCTGTCAGCATCTTCAGGAGCCATGTATTGCGTCTCATGATCAGAATCGTCTCCACCGTGTTCGTCACGTGTAATAAGAGCCAAAGTCTCCTCATCATAGTCACTAGCGGACTCATACCCACCATCCTCAGTAACAATCATCACACGCTTAGATGGGCATTCTCTCGCATAATGACCTCCACCCTTGCAACGTCGACAAATAATATCATGTGTTTGCCCTGTTGATGCCATGGATGAAGAAGAGCTCTTTGCAGGCCCAGAAGGTGTGCTCTTGGCAGATAGTGGTGATTGTGCCTGCTTTATTGTATCACGGTTGGAGGTGGCAGCCGACGGAGGCGCCGGTGTAGCAGAACGTGGGGAAGTAGATGATGCACGTGGTGTCCATGATGAAGGTCGACCTGCAGAAAAGTTAGTCTGCGCCAATGCCTCTCGATCCTGCACTTCACGTTCAGCTTTACAAGCAAGATGGAATAAACGAGTGATATTAGTATACTCCTTATACTCTGGAATCGTCTGAATATCTCTATTTAATCCACCCATAAAACATGCAAGCATAGCTTCATTCTCCTCAACAATACCACATCTAATCATGCCAGTTTGTAATTCCTGATAATATTCTTCTACAGAATTTTTTCCCTGTCTTAAGCGCTGCAATTTTTGAAGTAATTCACGTTGATAATATGGTGGAACCCAACGAGTACGCATAGCAGTTTTCAAAGCAGCCCAAGTAGCCGGAATAGGATATAATCTACAATGCTCAGACAACCAAACACATGCAAAACTAGTGAATGCACAAACAGCAGCAGGAACACGTCTCTCCCCGGGATAGTGTAAACATGTAAATCGTTGTTCAGTTTTTAACTCCCAAGTAAGATATATATCAGGAACATATCTACCCTCAAAAGGTGGAATATTCAATTTTAGTTTAGGGAGATGGTCATGATCTCGTACCTGAGGGTGAGCCCTACCATTGGCATTATTTGCATGTGGACGACCTGGTGGTTGCTGTGCTAGTGGTGGCACGTAGTTCTGATTTTGATCAACCTCATCCTAATAATCTCCCACATAATCATCCTCCTCCACATCAGTAGTAGGAGCCACAGAAGTATCAACAGCAGCACCAGCAGTTTGGCCCGACTGAAGAGGGACACGGCTCGCTCGGCGGAGGGCTGTTTCCCGACGTGGAGGTAGTCGGTGTTGTTGCTGTTGTTGCAGAGGTGCGGCAGGAGCAGCCGGTGGTGGTGGTGGAAAACGCGAAAGCAATTCAGCAAACTTGTTATCGAGCTTTGTTTCAAACGTCTTCTCCATGCCATCTATCTTCTCCATGACCTCTTCAAATCTGTTTATCACATCTTGCACCTGTACACTCATCATTTGCTGAAATGTATCATGAAGCTCCTTGTTCGTCAAGTTCTCCCAGTCAGTCTCGTCGGATTGTGATCCTGGCATGGTTAGCAGCAATAGTAACACACAAGAATATGATCCTACAAACTACTAACAAGTGGTGGTGGTGGCGGGTGTCACAAATCCGTCAAGCAAATCTCAAATTCTTACCAGTTCTTACCCAGCAGCAGGCGGTGATCGGCAACCGTTATAGTCAAAACTCTCAAAAGCTTGGATAGAGCGATTGCCAGGGAGAGTCAAATGCACGACGTAGATGTATGTGGAGCTGGGAAGGCTTATAGTTTGGTAGCAAAAAGGGTCAACAATAATCAATTCCGAGATGCAAAGTTGAATAAACGCTCAACGACGGTACTGTGCTGGTCCTAGGCTAGACCGTGCTAGAGACGCGAGCCTAGATCACTAACAAAATCACGGCGCTGCACGTAAATAAGGGAAAAGCACACTCTGGAACTTTTTTTTCGCTCTTTTTTTTGCGCTTTTTTTTCGCTCTTTCGATCTTTTTTTCCGCCGCACCATCATCATCGCCCATCTACCACTTTTGCTTATCCGCCACCGCTCTGAATCCATATCCATATACCACCACCAATCCGTATCCATATACCACCACCAATCTGTATCCATATACCACCACCGCTACCATATACCACCACCGCTACCATATACCACAACCATATATCCACCACCAATCCGAGTTCTTCTCATATTAGGTTTGTTCTTGAGATCAATCTAAATTCCGATTCGTGTTTCCTTGCCTGCGTAGGTCTCGGAAAAAAAAGAGCGAAAAAAATAGTTCCAGAGTGTGCTTTTCCCTTATTTACGTGCAGCGCCGTGATTTTGTTAGTGTTCTAGGCTCGCGTCTCTAGCATGGTCTAGCCTAGGACCAGCACAGTACAGTCGTTGAGCGTTTATTCAACTTTGCATCTCTGAATACCATACTATTAGCCTTCCCAGCTCCACATACATCTACGTCGTGCGTTTGACTCTCCCTGGCAATCGCTCTATCCAAGCTTTTGAGAGTTTTGACTATAACGGTTGCCGATCACCGCCTGCTGCTGGGTAAGAACTGGTAAGAATTTGAGATTTGCTTGACGGATTTGTGACACCCGCCACCACCACCACTTGTTAGTAGTCTGTAGGATCATATTCTTGTGTGTTTCTATTGCTGCTAACCATGCCAGGATCACAATCCGACGAGACTGACTGGGAGAACTTGACGAACAAGGAGCTTCATGATACGTTTCAGCAAATGATGAGCTTACAGGTGCAAGATGTGATAAACAGATTTGAAGAGGCCATGGAGAAGATAGATGGCATGGAGAAGACATTTGAAACAAAGCTCGATAACAAGTTTGCTGAATTGCTTTCTCGTTTTCCACCACCACCACCGGCTGCTCCTGCCGCACCTCTGCAACAACAGCAACAACACTGACTACCTCCACGTCAGGAAACAGCCCTCCGCCGAGCGAGCCGTGTCCCTCTTCAGTCGGGCCAAACTGCTGGTGCTGCTGTTGATACTTCTGTGGCTCCTACTGCTGATGTGGAGGAGGATGATTATGTGGGAGATTATGAGGATGAGGTTGATCAAAATCAGAACTACGTGCCACCACCAGCACAGCAACCACCAGGTCGTCCACATGCAAATAATGGCAATGGTAGGGCTCACCCTCAGGTACGAGATCATGACCATCTCCCTAAACTAAAATTGAATATTCCACCATTTGAGGGTAGATATGTTCCTGATATATATCTTACTTGGGAGCTAGAAACTGAACAACGATTTACATGTTTACAATATCCCGAGGAGAGACGTGTTCCTGCTGCTGTTTGTGCATTCACTAGTTTTGCATGTGTTTGGTGGTCTGAGCATTGTAGATTATATCCTATTCCGGCTACTTGGGCTGCTTTGAAAACTTCTATGTGTACTCGTTGGGTTCCACCATATTATCAACGTGAATTACTTCAAAAATTGCAGCGCTTAAGACAGGGAAAAAATTCTGTAGAAGAATATTATCAGGAATTACAAACTGGCATGATTAGATGTGGTATTGTTGAGGAGAATGAAGCTATGCTCGCACGTTTTATGGGTGGATTAAATAGAGATATTCAGACGATTCTAGAGTATAAGGAGTATACTAATATCATTCGTTTATTCCATCTTGCTTGTAAAGCTGAACGTGAAGTGCAGGATCGACAGGCATTGGCGCGGACTAACTTTTCTGCAGGTCGACCTTCATCATGGACACCACGTGATAGAGGCAAAGGTGTCCCATCTTTCGATGAGATGATGGATATACTTTGGTGGAAGTCGACTTTGACGATCCGACTACGAACGTGCGAGGACGTCGCGCCTTAGCAATCGCTAAACCAACTCCGAGAGGTTATTGACCACGCCGGAGCACGATCAACCTGACCATCAGGGTCTGTTTCCTGCGAGCAAACGAAGAACAAGCAAGAAACTAAGATTGCAATCTGGATATTGCGAATATAAGATGAAAGCTTTATTGATCAAGGTGGGGTTCTGTGACGCCTTTGTCTGGTTGTTGAACACAAACGAAGTACGCAAAGTTGCAGCTATGGCGAACTTTTAATCTAAACAAAACCCAAAGTCTAAACGATGCCCTAAGGGCTGTATATATGGAGGAAGAGGGGGGAATTTCGTGGCCCTTGGTGGAGGGGTCCGAAATCAACCCTATCTCTTGTTTCCCCACACATACGGACTCTAAAAATAGCCTATACTTATGTATTTCGAAATTACATGGGCCTGGCCCAATAATAAGGTGACGCAGCACCTAAAATAGCCTCGGGACGAAATTTATGAAGTGGCATCTTGTATATTTCGTCCAAGGCTTCATGCACCCATTATGGTGGCTTCAAAGTCCTGAAATCATCACTTGTAACTCCGTTCTTGTTCCCCTTGCGCATGCCATCATCTCCATGCTTGTTCTTGCTCCAATGTTCATCCTTCTCCAAGCTAGGACCTTCATTTGTAAGCAAAACAAATGTATCCAATTTAGGCAGCATCATATTCTCATGAACATTAGAATCATTACCAAGAAACGAAAGTACCTGGTAATTTAGTTGGCGTGCACGAGCTCTAGTAATTGGTCCAGTATGTATAGCAGCAGGGGCTGTGGGTGTAACAATTGTATTGATGTCCTCATCAACATGGCTCCTGAAGACGCTGACAGGTATGAATGTTTAGTTGCTCAACGTGTTTTGAGTGTGCAGGTCACACAAGCTGAGCAAAATCAGAGGCACAATTTGTTCCATACCAAGGGAGTTGTGAAGGAACGTTCTATGCGCGTCATAATAGACGGAGGGAGCTGCAACAACTTGGCTAGCATGGAGATGGTGGAGAAGCTTTCTCTCACCACAAGACCACATCCACATCCTTACTACATCCAATGGTTCAACAACAGCGGCAAGGTTAAGGTAACACGTACTGTTCGTGTGCATTTTAGTATCTCTACATATGCTGATTATGTTGATTGTGATGTGGTACCTATGCAAGCATGTTCCTTATTACTTGGTAGACCATGGCAATTTGATAAAAATTCTGTACACCATGGTAGAAACAATCACTATACTCTTGTTCATAAGGATAAAAATATTACTTTGCTTCCTATGACTCCTGATTCCATTTTGAAAGATGATATTAATAGAGCTAATAAAGCACAACAGGAGAAGAATAAGAGTGAAAATCAGATTGTGGCAAAAGAATTTGAGATTTGCTTGACGGATTTGTGACACCCACCACCACCACTTGTTCGTAGTCTGTAGGATCATATTCTTGTGTGTTTCTTGTTCTACTAATCATGACAGGATCCAGAGTCAATTCATGGGCTTTGTCGATCGCGGGAGACGTGCCACCACCTTTGCAAATACCACAACCGTCACGAGAGGTGCACAAACATCCAAATGCACATGATCAGGTTAATGTATCTATACCACCATTTAATGGCCGTTTTAAACCTGCTTTATATATTGAATGGGAGTTCGACATAAAAAATATATTTGCTTCCCATAATTTTGATGAACATAAAAAGGTTAAGGTTGCGGTTGGTTCTTTCACTGGTTATGCTTTGGTTTGGTGGAGTGAATATTGTCGGTTACACCCTGATTATATACCTACTACTTGGGATGATTTGAAACTTGCCATGCGACATACTTTCGTCCCTGCTTATTATACTCATGACATGATTAAGAAGTTGCAACACTTAAAACAAGGTAGTGAAACTGTAACAAAATATTATGATGATTTACAAACTACCTTGTTGCATTCCTCTTTAGAAGAAAGTGAAGATGATTTTATGGATAGATTTTGGGGAGGATTAAACAATGATATTCAAGAGATACTAATTCATGAAGAGTGTTATCCTATGGACCATTTGTTTCATCTTGCTTGCAAAGCTGAACAGGAAATAAAACGACGTGTTGGCCACGAGGAGAACAAGCGCACGGTGCACATTCCAAGAGTTGATATGATTGTTCCTTCAACTACTAGGCATACTATGACAACCAAATCCGTTGTTGTCAGGACTACATCACCTCCACCATGTGACACATCGCCCCCGAGAGTGGCTACATCATCTGAGTTGATCATAAGAGGTAATGACAAAGGTACTGATCTTCCATCTCTACATGAGAATGATGAATGCCTTGTCAATTTGAATGCACCATCTGATGAGCTACCCACTACTTTGATCACACCACCTATTTTAGAGGACTACGTTGATAATTTGACTTTGCCATGTGATCAAACAACTGAAATACCAACAATTTTGAGTGCACCCATTGAATTAACTATTGATGCAAAAGAACCAATGTTTAATCTTTTTGATATGACCTCTAATCTTGGTGATGATTCTGTGTTAAATGACTTATTGCATGTTTGCTTATTTAAGCATGTTGTAGCATGTAAATTTGATGCAAGTAAGGTTTATTCACCAATGTTGGGATGGTTTAATGATGAACATTGTCAATCTTTTGAAATGAATAAGAGCTTCACTTATATGTGCAAACTGAGTTGCAATATTTTCATGCCTTCTACTTCTTGTGCTAATTTTTTGGCTTTAGATTTTATGAACTATGCAAGTTACTCATCTATTCATGTGTCATATATGCAAAAATCAAGGGAAGTAAAAATGGATGACATATACATATACAACATGTACACCTTGTCTCTTTTGTTAGCCACATTTCAGATTAAGCAACGCCGAGGACGGCTTTATTTTCAAGAAGGGGAGGATGATGAGGACATGACTACCTTGGATATGACCAAAAATATTGCATATATGCATATTCGTCAGGTGATTTCTAGTGTGATAGAGGCAAAGGTGTCCCGTCTTTCGATGAGATGGTGGATATCGCTTTGGTGGAAGTCGACTTTGACGATCCGACTACGAACGTGCGAGGACGTCGCGCCTTAGCAATCGCTAAACCAACTCCGAGAGGTTATTGACCACGCCGGAGCACGATCAACCTGACCACGAGGGTCTGTTTCCTGCGAGCAAACGAAGAACAAGCAAGAAACTGAGATTGCAATCTGGATATTGCGAATATAAGATGAAAGCTTTATTGATCAAGGTGGGGTTCTGTGACGCCTTTGTCTGGTCGTTGAACACAAACGAAGTACGCGAAGTTGCAGCTATGGCGAACTTTTAATCTAAACAAAACCCAAAGTCTAAACGATGCCCTAAGGGCTGTATATATGGAGGAAGAGGGGGGAATTTCGTGGCCCTTGGTGGAGGGGTCCGAAATCAACCCTATCTCTTGTTTCCCCATACATACGGACTCTAAAAATAGCCTATACTTATGTATTTCGAAATTACATGGGCCTGGCCCAATAATAAGGTGACGCAGCACCTAAAATAGCCTCGGGACGAAATTTATGAAGTGACATCTTGTATATTTCGTCCAAGGCTTCATGCACCCATTATGGTGGCTTCAAAGTCCTGAAATCATCACTTGTAACTCCGTTCTTGTTCCCCTTGCGCATGCCATCATCTCCATGCTTGTTCTTGCTCCAATGTTCATCCTTCTCCAAGCTAGGCCCTTCATTTGTAAGCAAAACAAATGTATCCAATTTAGGCAGCATCATATTCTCATGAACATTAGAATCATTACCAAGAAACGAAAGTACCTGGTAATTTAGTTGGCGTGCACGAGCTCTAGTAATTGGTCCAGTATGTATAGCAGCAAGGGCTGTGGGTGTAACAATTGTATTGATGTCCTCATCATCCTCCCCTTCTTGAAATGAAGTCGTCCTCGACGGAAGATCATCTTCCTCACCCAAATAAGGCTTCAAATCTGCAATGTTAAAAGTGGGACTAACCCCAAAATCTGCAGGCAGCTCAAGTTTATATGCATTATCATTTATTTTCTCTAACACTTTAAAGGGACCATCAACACGTGGCATTAACTTTGATTTGCGCAAATCAGGAAATCTATCCTTACGCAAATGTAACCAAACAAGATCTCCAGGTGCAAACACAACATGTTTTCTACCCTTATCTCCAGCAAGTTTATATTTAGCATTCATGCGCTCAATGTTTTCCTTAGTTAACTCATGCATTTTTAAAATCAATTCAGCATGTTGTTTAGCATCAAAATTAACCTTCTCCGAAGATGGAAGAGGCAACAAATCAATAGGTGCACGAGGTAGGAAACCATACACAACTTCAAAAGGGCACATCTTAGTAGTAGAATGCAAGGAACGATTATAAGCAAATTCAATATGAGGCAAGCATTCCTCCCACATTTTCTTATTATTCTTCAAAACAGCCCTAAGCATAGTAGACAACGTTCTATTGACTACTTCAGTTTCTCCATCAGTTTGGGGGTGACAAGTAGTACTAAAAAGCAGTTTAGTCCCCAACTTAGCCCATAAACATCTCCAAAAGTGGCTAAGAAATTTAGTATCACGATCTGAAACAATAGTATTTGGCACACCATGCAAGCGAATAATTTCACGAAAGAACAAATCAGCAACATTAACAGCATCATCGCTTTTATGACATGGTATAAAGTGTGCCATTTTCGAGAATCTATCCACGACAACAAATATGCTATCCCTCCCCTTCTTTGTTCGAGGTAAACCTAAAACAAAGTCCATAGATATATCCTCCCAAGGAACACTGGGTACAGGCAAAGGCATATATAAACCATGAGGATTGAGGCGTGACTTAGCTTTTTGACATGTAGTGCAGCGAGCAATAAAACGCTCAACATCCCGTCTCATCTTTACCCAAAAGAAATGTGTAGCAAGTACGTCCTCTGTCTTCTTCACGCCGAAGTGTCCCATTAATCCTCCTCCATGCGCCTCCTGCAACAACAAAAGACGAACGGAGCTAGCTGGAATGCATAGCTTGTTAGCACGAAACACAAATCCATCGTTAACAACAAACTTATTCCACATTCTTCCTTCTTTACAATTATGCATTACATCTTTAAAATCAGCATCATGCACATATTGATCTTTGATGGTCTCCAAACCAAATATTTTGAAGTCAAGTTGTGAAAGCATAGTATAGCGACGAGACAAAGCATCAGCAATAACATTTTCTTTTCCCTTCTTGTGCTTAATGACATAAGGGAAAGTCTCAATGAATTCAACCCATTTAGCATGTCTACGATTCAGTTTAGCTTGACTTTTAATATGTTTCAATGATTCATGATCAGAATGTATAACAAATTCTTTGGGCCATAAATAATGTTGCCATGTTTCTAAAGTCCGAACAAGAGCATATAATTCTTTATCATAAGTAGAATAATTCAGACTAGGCCCACTCAATTTTTCAGAAAAGTATGCAACAGGTTTGCCATCTTGTAATAACACACCTCCTAATCCAATTCCACTAGCATCACATTCAAGCTCAAAAGTCTTATTAAAATCAGGAAGTTGGAGTAAAGGAGCATGTGTCAACTTATCTTTCAATACCGTGAAGGCTTCTTCCTGTGCGGTACCCCAAAGAAAAGGCACATCTTTCTTTGTAAGCTCATTGAGAGGTGCAGCAATGGTGCTGAAATCTCTCACAAAACACCGATAGAATCCAGCGAGGCCAAAAAAACTCCTCACTTGTGTGACCGTTTTGGGCTGCGGCCAACTCTCAATAGCTTCAATCTTGGCTTTATCAACTTCAATTCCCTGTGGAGTAACAACATAGCCAAGAAAAGATACTCGGTCGGTGCAAAAGGTGCACTTCCCAAGGTTACCAAACAAACGTGCATCACGTAGAGCAATAACAACAGCACGTAAATGTTCCAAATGTTCCTCCAAAGATCTGCTATAAATCAATATGTCATCAAAGTAAACTACCACAAATCGTCCAATGAAAACACGTAAAACTTCGTTCATTAATCTCATGAAAGTACTAGGTGCATTAGTTAACCCAAAAGGCATGACTAACCACTCATATAATCCAAACTTAGTTTTAAATGTTGTTTTCCATTCATCTCCCAATTTCATACGAATTTGATGGTAGCCACTACGCAAATCAACTTTGGAGAATATTGTAGAGCCACTCAATTCATCAAGCATATCATCTAGCCTAGGAATAGGATGACGATAACGAATAGTAATATTATTAATGCCTCTACAATCAACACACATACGTGATGTACCATCCTTTTTCGGCACTAGAATAATAGGAACAGCACAAGGACTAAGGGATTCGCGTATATAACCTTTGTCGAGAAGCTCTTGTACTTGACGCATAATCTCCTTCGTCTCCTCTGGATTGGTACGGTATGGTGCACGGTTTGGCAGTGAAGCACCGGGAATTAAGTCAATCTGACGCTCAATCCCTTGAATAGGCGGTAATCCCGGTGGCACGTCTTGTGGAAAAACGTCAGCGAACTCCTGCAAAATGTTAGTGACAGCAGGAGGCAAAGAGGAAGGCACGTCCTCGAATGAAAATAATGCCTCTTTGCACACAAAAGCATAGCAAACAGATTTGCTGAAATCTAGCTCATCAATATCAGATTTGGTGGCAAATAAACATGCACTTTTCAATTTAATTTCAGAAGCAACACTAGATGGTTTATTATTAGGCTTCATTTGTTGCTCAAATTCTTTTGCCACAATCTGATTTTCACTCTTATTCTTCTCCTGTTGTGCTTTATTAGCTCTATTAATATCATCTTTCAAAATGGAATCAGGAGTCATAGGAAGCAACGTAATATTTTTATCCTTATGAACAAGAGTATAGTGATTGTTTCTACCATGGTGTACAGAATTTTTATCAAATTGCCATGGTCTACCAAGTAATAAGGAACATGCTTGCATAGGTACCACATCACAATCAACATAATCAGCATATGTAGAGATACTAAAATGCACACGAACAGTACGTGTTACCTTAACCTTGCCGCTGTTGTTGAACCATTGGATGTAGTAAGGATGTGGATGTGGTCTTGTGGTGAGAGAAAGCTTCTCCACCATCTCCATGCTAGCCAAGTTGTTGCAGCTCCCTCCGTCTATGATGACGCGCACAGAACGTTCCTTCACAACTCCCTTGGTATGGAACAAATTGTGCCTCTGATTTTGCTCAGCTTGTGTGACCTGCACACTCAAAACACGTTGAGCAACTAAACATTCATACCTGTCAGCGTCTTCAGGAGCCATGTATTGCGTCTCATGATCAGAATCATCTCCACCATGTTCTTCACGTGTAATAAGAGCCAATGTCTCCTCATCATAGTCACTAGCGGACTCATATCCTGATAGAGGCAAAGGTGTCCCGTCTTTCGATGAGATGATGGATATCGCTTTGGTGGAAGTCGACTTTGACGATCCGACTACGAACGTGCGAGGACGTCGCGCCTTAGCAATCGCTAAACCAACTCCGAGAGGTTATTGACCACGCCGGAGCACGATCAACCTGACCACGAGGGTCTGTTTCCTGCGAGCAAACGAAGAACAAGCAAGAAACTGAGATTGCAATCTGGATATTGCGAATATAAGATGAAAGCTTTATTGATCAAGGTGGGGTTCTGTGACGCCTTTGTCTGGTCGTTGAACACAAACGAAGTACGCGAAGTTGCAGCTATGGCGAACTTTTAATCTAAACAAAACCCAAAGTCTAAACGATGCCCTAAGGGCTGTATATATGGAGGAAGAGGGGGGAATTTAGTGGCCCTTGGTGGAGGGGTCCGAAATCAACCCTATCTCTTGTTTCCCCACACATACGGACTCTAAAAATAGCCTATACTTATGTATTTCGAAATTACATGGGCCTGGCCCAATAATAAGGTGACGCAGCACCTAAAATAGCCTCGGGACGAAATTTATGAAGTGGCATCTTGTATATTTCGTCCAAGGCTTCATGCACCCATTATGGTGGCTTCAAAGTCCTGAAATCATCACTTGTAACTCCGTTCTTGTTCCCCTTGCGCATGCCATCATCTCCATGCTTGTTCTTGCTCCAATGTTCATCCTTCTCCAAGCTAGGCCCTTCATTTGTAAGCAAAACAAATGTATCCAATTTAGGTAGCATCATATTCTCATGAACATTAGAATCATTACCAAGAAACGAAAGTACCTGGTAATTTAGTTGGCGTGCACGAGCTCTAGTAATTGGTCCAGTATGTATAGCAGCAGGGGCTGTGGGTGTAACAATTGTATTGATGTCCTCATCACCAAGTAGTTGGAATAGGATATAATCTACAATGTTCAAACCACCATACACATGCAAAACTAGTGAAAGCACAAACAGCAGCAGCAACTCGTCTCTCCTCAGGATATTGTAAACATGTAAATCGTTGTTCAGTTTCTAACTCCCAAGTAAGATATATATCAGGAACATATCTACCCTCAAATGGTGGAATATTCAATTTCAGTTTAGGAATATGGACATCATCTCGTACCTGAGGTGGTGGTGCAGGCCTACCATTACGAATATATACCTGAGGTCGACCTGCTGGTGGTGGTACAGGTGGCTGCACGTAGTGCTGATTTTGATCAACCTCATCCTCATAATCTCCCACATAATCATCCTCCTCCGCATCAGCAGCAGGAGCCACAGAAGTATCAACAGCAGCACCAACAGTTTGGCCAAACGCAAGAGGAACACGGCTTGCTCGGCGGAGGTCTGCTTCGCGACGTGGAGGTAGTCGTTGTTGTTGCTGTTGGAGAGGTGCGTTAGCTGCAGCGGGTGGTGGTGGTGGAAGACGCGCGAGCAATTCATTAAACTTGTTATCGAGCTTTGTTTCGAACGTCTTCTCAAAGCCAGTGATCTTCTCCATGGCCTCTTCAAAATTGTTCAGCACATCTTGCACCTGTTCAGTCATCATTTGCTGAAACTTATCATGAAGCTCCTTGTTCGATAAATTCTCCCAGTCAATCTCGTCGGCTTGTGATCCTGGCATGGTTAGCAGCAATAGAAACACACAAGAGTATGATCCTACAGACTACGAACAAGTGTTGGTGGTGGGTGTCACAAATCCGTCAAGCAAATCTCAAATTCTTACCAGTTCTTACCCAGCAGCAGGCGGTGATCGGCGACCGTTGTAGTCAAAAACTCTCAAAGCTTGGATAGAGCGATTACCAGGGAGAGTCAAACGCACGAGGTAGATGAATGTGGAGCTGGGAAGGCTTATAATATGGTAGCAAAAAGGGTCAGCAATAATCAATTCAGAGATGCAAAGTTGAATAAACGCTCAACGACGATACTGTGCTGGTCCTAGGCTAGACTGTGCTAGAGACGCGAGCCTAGAACACTAACAAAATCACGGCGCGGCACGTAAACAAGGGAAAAGCACACTCTGGAATTTTTTTTTTCGCTCTTTTTTTTTGCGCTCTTTTTTTTTTGCGCTGCTTTTTTTTTTGCGAAAAATCACTATAATGGCGAGTGTCTCAAAACTCTTCTTAACTCAAACTGACAGGATGGACAAGAAAAAAAATTTTGACCAATTTTTTTTTTGACTGCCCGAACCCAAAAACTGGAAACGGGTAAAAAAAACTTCCTATAATGGCACCTGTCTCAAAACACTCAGAAACACCTAAAAATAGGATAGCCAGAAATTTTTTCGAAAAATGCGTTTTCAAAAAATTTTGGGCCTAAACGGAGCGTGGCTACCCGACTCTTTTTTTTTCCGAAACCTACTCCGGCAAGGAAACACGAATCGGAATCTAGATGGATCTCGAAAACAAACCTAATACGACAAGAACTCGGATTGGTGGTGGATATATGGTGGTAGATGGCAGCGGTGGTGGTATATGACAGCTGTGGTAGTATATGGATACGGATTCGAAGCGGTGGCGGATAAGCGGTGGTGGTAGATGGCAGGGGTGATGATGATGGTGCGGCGGCGGCGTGACAACTTATGACCAGAACTCGAAACTCTAAAAGACTAGACTCTAAGACCAGCAACTAGACACGACGATGCAACCGCAAATTCAACAAAGCAAAACCCTAAAAAGATTATGCAAAGGCTCAGATTGGTTCGGATATGATGAACTAACCCTAATTTTTTTTGTGGCTTTTTCATGGGCTGTAGGTATGAAGAACAGACTCGATCTAAACTACGAAAAACTGTAAAATCTCACTGAGCAACCTGGAAATCTGATACCACTTGATAGAGGCAAAGGTGTCCCGTCTTTCGATGAGATGATGGATATCGCTTTGGTGGAAGTCGACTTTGACGATCCGACTACGAACGTGCGAGGACGTCGCGCCTTAGCAATCGCTAAACCAACTCCGAGAGGTTATTGACCACGCCGGAGCACGATCAACCTGACCACGAGGGTCTGTTTCCTGCGAGCAAACGAAGAACAAGCAAGAAACTAAGATTGCAATCTGGATATTGCGAATATAAGATGAAAGCTTTATTGATCAAGGTGGGGTTCTGTGACGCCTTTGTCTGGTTGTTGAACACAAACGAAGTACGCGAAGTTGCAGCTATGGCGAACTTTTAATCTAAACAAAACCCAAAGTCTAAACGATGCCCTAAGGGCTGTATATATGGAGGAAGAGGGGGGAGTTTCGTGGCCCTTGGTGGAGGGGTCCGAAATCAACCCTATCTCTTGTTTCCCCACACATACGGACTCTAAAAATAGCCTATACTTATGTATTTTGAAATTACATGGGCCTGGCCCAATAATAAGGTGACACAGCACCTAAAATAGCCTCGGGACGAAATTTATGAAGTGGCATCTTGTATATTTCGTCCAAGGCTTCATGCACCCATTATGGTGGCTTCAAAGTCCTGAAATCATCACTTGTAACTCCGTTCTTGTTCCCCTTGCGCATGCCATCATCTCCATGCTTGTTCTTGCTCCAATGTTCATCCTTCTCCAAGCTAGGCCCTTCATTTGTAAGCAAAACAAATGTATCCAATTTAGGCGGCATCATATTCTCATGAACATTAGAATCATTACCAAGAAACGAAAGTACCTGGTAATTTAGTTGGCGTGCACGAGCTCTAGTAATTGGTCCAGTATGTATAGCAGCAGGGGCTGTGGGTGTAACAATTGTATTGATGTCCTCATCACCACGTGCATCATCTACTTCCACACGTTCTGCTACACCGGCGCCTCCGTCGGCTGCCACCTCCAACCGTGATACAATAAAGCAGGCACAATCACCACTATCTGCCAAGAGCACACCTTCTGGGCCTGCAAAGAGCTCTTCTTCATCCATGGCATCAACAGGGCAAACACATGATATTATTTGTCGATGTTGCAAGGGTGGAGGTCATTATGCGAGAGAATGCCCATCTAAGCGTGTGATGATTGTTACTGAGGATGGTGGGTATGAGTTGATGAGGACATGACTACCTTGGATATGACCAAAAATATTGCATATATGCATATTTGTCAGGTGTATGGGACATTTGTACAATCCACATATGAAGATAAGGAAGAAAGATATGTTTATTAGCTGTCCAAAAAGTTCTCTCACGTCACTTTTGGCCCAAGAGAAGATAGAGTCCAAGTCTCTCACGTTCTGGATTCAGATTCGGACTGCACAGACATACCTGACTCAAAACGCACACAAGTTTTTCATACGGACTCCGAATTGGGTGATTCTTTTTTTGTTGGAAACTAGATTTCGTGCACTTTCCAACCCAATTGGAATCACCTTCAAATTCGTCCGGAGCGTTGAGTTGTGGACGAAACAATCTGATGCTGCAGCAGAATCCGAGTTAAACTACAAGTCCAAAGGTGTTACATCACCTCCACTTGGGCCCATTGGCCTTGTACGACCTAGATTTAGTTTTAGGCTGCCTTGGGACGTCCTCACACCTCCTTGGCCGCCACCCCTTGCTCCTATATAAGTAGATCCATCTAGTAGCTTTTCCTTGGGATTTGTTTAGTTAAAAGTTAGCCATTGCAACTTCGTGTACTTCGTTTGTGTCCAACGACCAGACCAAGACCGCTTACGGATCCCCACCTTTATCAATACTTCATCTATATTCGCAATATTCAGATTGCTTTATCATATTCTTGCTTGTTCTTCGATTGCTTGCAGGAATAGACCTTCGTGGTCAGGTTGATTGTGCTTCGGCGTGGTCAATAACCTCTCGGAGTTGGTTTAGCGATTGCTAAGGCGCAACGTCGTGCACGTTTGTAGTCGGATCGTCAAAGTCGTCTCCACCAAATCGATAGTTATCATCTCATCGAAAGATCGGGACACCCCGCCTCTATCAAGTGGTATCAGTTTAGAGTTTCGAGTTCTGTTCACATTAGTCACGTCGCCGCTGCATCATTATCCCTTCCACTGTCCACCACCCATCCATCAATTTCCACCACGTGCTACCCACCATTCATTGTCATAATAATAGTTGAGATCTAGTTTGTTTTGGTAAGAGGGAGAAAAAAAGAGAGAAAAAAAACGAGAGAAAAAAAAAGTCAGAGAAAAAAAGGAGAAGAAAAAGAAAAAAAAAAGCGTGAGAAAAAAAAGAGAGAAGAAAAAATAAATTGGATCTATCTACAATCAATCTCGTACCTGAATTCGGATTGAAATCTGTTTTGCGCACTGTTCAGTAAAACAGGTGTATCATCCTCATACGAAGTCCGTTTTGGCTCCGTGAGTACTCAAATTTAAGATAGCGACGAGCCGCATCTAAATAGTTGCAGAAGCTAGTTCAATATTTGACACCTCAAAATCGGCTTCTAAATAGGTCTTTTTGCCCTCCGAAATTCGTGAACACAGCTTGTTCCAATTTTTCAGGCCAGTTTTAGAATTCTTTGACTCCTCATATCAACTCGGAATTGAGTGATTCTTTTTGCATTGGAAAGCTTGAGTTAGTAGCATTCTTTGAAAGAATTTATCAGAAAATTGTCTCAAACTTTTCAAGAGGAAAGTTGGAGAGAGAGTTGTTGTATATCCTGCTTGGCAGTTGTTTTTCATCATTATCTTCACTGCCGTTGTGATCTTCACTTATATCTTGCTGTCAAGAGCTACTTAGTATCCTTCATTGATGCTAGTTGTGCTACGCCGTGACCTCATTAGTGTTCTAGGCTCGCGTCTCTAGTCTGGTCTAGCCTAGGACCAGCACAGTACCGTCGTTGAGCGTTTATTCAACATTGCATCTTTGAATTGATTATTGCTAATCTTTTGCTACCATATATAGCCAACCCAGCTCCACATATTTCTACACCGTGTATACGTACGCTCCCCTGGCAATCGCTTTACTCAATATTCGGAGTTACTTGACACCGCTGGTTGCCGATCACCGCCTGCTGCATGGTAAGAACTTGTAAGACATTGATATTTGCTTTACTGTGAGCGTTTTACCACCACATCCTAGTAGTTATAGGAACATTATTTTGTTTCTTGTTCTACTAATCATGACAGGATCCAGAGTCAATTCATGGGCTTTGTCGATCGCGGGAGACGTGCCACCACCTTTGCAAATACCACAACCGTCACGAGAGGTGCACAAACATCCAAATGCACATGATCAGGTTAATGTATCTATACCACCATTTAATGGCCGTTTTAAACCTGCTTTATATATTGAATGGGAGTTCGACATAAAAAATATATTTGCTTCCCATAATTTCGATGAACATAAAAAGGTTAAGGTTGCGGTTGGTTCTTTCACTGGTTATGCTTTGGTTTGGTGGAGTGAATATTGTCGGTTACACCCTGATTATATACCTACTACTTGGGATGATTTGAAACTTGCCATGCGACATACTTTCGTCCCTGCTTATTATACTCGTGACATGATTAAGAAGTTGCAACACTCAAAACAAGGTAGTGAAACTGTAACAAAATATTATGATGATTTACAAACTACCTTGTTGCATTCCTCTTTAGAAGAAAGTGAAGATGATTTTATGGATAGATTTTGGGGAGGATTAAACCATGATATTCAAGAGATACTAATTCATGAAGAGTGTTATCCTATGGACCATTTGTTTCATCTTGCTTGCAAAGCTGAACAGGAAATAAAACGACGTGTTGGCCACGAGGAGAACAAACGCACGGTGCACATTCCAAGAGTTGATATGATTGTTCCTTCAACTACTAGGCATACTATGACAACCACATCCGTTGTTGTCAGGACTACATCACCTCCACCATGTGACACATCGCCCCCGAGAGTGGCTACATCATCTGAGTTGATCATAAGAGGTAATGACAAAGGTACTGATCTTCCATCTCTACATGAGAATGATGAATGCCTTGTCAATTTGAATGCACCATCTGATGCGCTACCCACTACTTTGATCACACCACCTATTTTAGAGGACTACGTTGATAATTTGACTTTGCCATGTGATCAAACAACTGAATACCAACAATTTTGAGTGCACCCATTGAATTAACTATTGATGCAAAAGAACCAATGTTTAATCATTTTGAAATGACCTCTAATCTTGGTGATGATTCTGTGTTGAATGACTTATTGCATGTTTGCTTATTTAAGCATGTTGTAGCATATAAATTTGATGCAAGTAAGGTTTATTCACCAATGTTGGGATGGTTTAATGATGAACATTGTCAATCTTTTGAAATGAATAAGAGCTTCACTTATATGTGCAAACTGAGTTGCAATATTTTCATGCCTTCTACTTCTTGTGCTAATTTTTTGGCTTTAGATTTTATGAACTATGCAAGTTACTCATCTATTCATGTGTCATATATGCAAAAATCAAGGAAAGTAAAAATGGATGACATATACATATACAACATGTACACCTTGTCTCTTTTGTTAGCCACATTTCAGATTAAGCAACGCCGAGGACGGCTTTATTTTCAAGAAGGGGAGGATGATGAGGACATGACTACCTTGGATATGACCAAAAATATTGCATATATGCATATTTGTCAGGTGTATGGGACATTTGTACAATCCACATATGAAGATAAGGAAGAAAGATATGTTTATTTGCTGTCCAAAAAGTTCTCTCACGTCACTTTTGGCCCAAGAGAAGATAGAGTCCAAGTCTCTCACGTTCTGGATTCAGATTCGGACTGCACAGACATACCTGACTCAAAACGCACACAAGTTTTTCATACGGACTCCGAATTGGGTGATTCTTTTTTTGTTGGAAACTAGATTTCGTGCACTTTCCAACCCAATTGGAATCACCTTCAAACTCGTCCGGAGCGTTGAGTTGTGGACGAAACAATCTGATGCTGCCGCAGAATCCGAGTCAAACTACAAGTCCAAAGGTGTTACATCACCTCCACTTGGGCCCATTGGCCTTGTACGACCTAGATTTAGTTTTAGGCTGCCTTGGGACATCCTCCCACCTCCTTGGCCGCCACCCCTTGCTCCTATATAAGTAGATCCATCTAGTAGCTTTTCCTTGGGATTTGTTTAGTTAAAAGTTAGCCATTGCAACTTCGTGTACTTCGTTTGTGTCCAACGACCAGACCAAGACCGCTTAAGGATCCCCACCTTTATCAATACTTCATCTATATTCGCAATATTCAGATTGCTTTATCATATTCTTGCTTATTCTTCGATTGCTTGCAGGAATAGACCTTCGTGGTCAGGTTGATTGTGCTTCGGCGTGGTCAATAACCTCTCGGAGTTGGTTTAGCGATTGCTAAGGCGCAACGTCGTGCACGTTTGTAGTCGGATCGTCAAAGTCGTCTCCACCAAATCGATAGTTATCATCTCATCGAAAGATCGGGACACCCCGCCTCTATCATGAGTCCGCTAGTGACTATGATGAGGAGACTTTGGCTCTTATTACACGTGACGAACACGGTGGAGACGATTTTGATCATGAGACGCAATACATGGCTCCTGAAGATGCTGACAGGTATGAATGTTTAGTTGCTCAACGTGTTTTGAGTGTGCAGGTTACACAAGCTGAGCAAAATTAGAGGCATAATTTGTTCCATACAAAGGGAGTTGTGAAGGAACGTTCTGTTCGCGTGATCATAGATGGAGGGAGCTGCAATAACTTGGCTAGCATGGAGATGGTGGAGAAGCTATCTCTCACCACAAGACCACATCCACATCCTTACTACATCCAATGGTTCAACAATAGCGGCAAGGTTAAGGTAACACGTATTGTTCGTGTGCATTTTAGTATCTCTACATATGCTGATTACGTTGATTGTGATGTGGTACCTATGCAAGCATGTTCCTTATTACTTGGTAGACCATGGCAATTTGATAAAAATTCTGTACACCATGGTAGAAACAATCAGTATACTCTTGTTCATAACGATAAAAATATTACTTTGCTTCCTATGACTCCTGATTCCATTTTGAAAGATGATATTAATAGAGCTAATAAAGCAAAACAGGAGCCAAATAAGAGTTAAAATCAGATTGTGGCAAAAGAATTTGAGCACCAAATGAAGTCTAATTGATAGAGGCAAAGGTGTCCCGTCTTTCGATGAGATGATGGATATCGCTTTGGTGGAAGTCGACTTTGACGATCCGACTACGAACGTGCGAGGACGTCGCGCCTTAGCAATCGCTAAACCAACTCCGAGAGGTTATTGACCACGCCGAAGCACGATCAACCTGACCACGAGGGTCTGTTTCCTGCGAGCAAACGAAGAACAAGCAAGAAACTAAGATTGCAATCTGGATATTGCGAATATAAGATGAAAGCTTTATTGATCAAGGTGGGGTTCTGTGACGCCTTTGTCTGGTCGTTGAACACAAACGAAGTACGCGAAGTTGCAGCTATGGCGAACTTTTAATCTAAACAAAACCCAAAGTCTAAACGATGCCCTAAGGGCTGTATATATGGAGGAAGAGGGGGGAATTTCGTGGCCCTTGGTGGAGGGGTCCGAAATCAACCCTATCTCTTGTTTCCCCACACATACGGACTCTAAAAATAGCCTATACTTATGTATTTCGAAATTACATGGGCCTGGCCCAATAATAAGGTGACGCAGCACCTAAAATAGCCTCGGGACGAAATTTATGAAGTGGCATCTTGTATATTTCGTCCAAGGCTTCATGCACTTCAAAGTCCTGAAATCATCACTTGTAACTCCGTTCTTGTTCCCCTTGCGCATGCCATCATCTCCATGCTTGTTCTTGCTCCAATGTTCATCCTTCTCCAAGCTAGGCCCTTCATTTGTAAGCAAAACAAATGTATCCAATTTAGGCAGCATCATATGCTCATGAACATTAGAATCATTACCAAGAAACGAAAGTACCTGGTAATTTAGTTGGCGTGCGCGAGCTCTAGTAATTGGTCCAGTATGTATAGCAGCAGGGCCTGTGGGTGTAACAATGGTATTGATGTCCTCATCATCCTCCCCTTCTTGAAATGAAGTCGTCCTCGACGGAAACTCATCTTCCTCACCCAAATAAGGCTTCAAATCTGCAATGTTAAAAGTGGGACTAACCCCAAAATCTGCAGGCAGCTCAAGTTTATATGCATTATCATTTATTTTCTCTAACACCTTAAAGGGACCATCAGCCCGTGGCATGAGCTCTGATTTGCGCAAATCAGGAAATCTATCCTTACGCAAATGTAACCAAACAAGATCTCCAGGTGCAAACACAACATGTTTTCTACCCTTATCTCCAGCAAGTTTATATTTGGCATTCATACGCTCAATGTTTTCCTTAGTTAACTCATGCATTTTTAAAATCAATTCAGCACGTTGTTTAGCATCAAAATTAACCTTCTCCGAAGATGGAAGAGGCAACAAATCAATAGGTGCACGAGGTAGGAAACCATACACAACTTCAAAAGGGCACATCTTAGTAGTAGAATGCAATGAACGATTATAAGCAAATTCAATATGAGCCAAGCATTCCTCCCACATTTTCTTATTACTCTTCAAAACAGCCCTAAGCATAGTAGACAATGTTCTATTGACTACTTCAGTTTGGCCATCAGTTTGGGGGTGACAAGTAGTACTAAAAAGCAGTTTAGTCCCCAACATAGCCCATAAACATCTCCAAAAGTGGCTAAGAAATTTAGTATCACGATCTGAAACAATAGTATTTGGCACACCATGCAAGTGAATAATTTCACGAAAGAACAAATCAGCAACATTAACAGCATCATCACTTTTATGACATGGTATAAAGTGTGCCATTTTCGAGAATCTATCCACGACAACAAATATGCTATCCCTCCCCTTCTTTGTTCGAGGTAAACCTAAAACAAAGTCCATAGATATATCCTCCCAAGGAACACTAGGTACAGGCAAAGGCATATATAAACCATAAGGATTGAGTCGTGACTTAGCTTTTTGACATGTAGTGCAGCGAGCAATAAAACGCTCAACATCCCGTCTCATCTTTGGCCAAAAGAAATGTGTAGCAAGTACGTCCTCCGTCTTCTTCACGCCAAAGTGTCCCATTAATCCTCCTCCATGCGCCTCCTGCAACAACAAAAGACGAACAGAGCTAGCTGGAATGCATAGCTTGGTATATGGCAGCGGTGGTGGTAGCGGTGGTAGTATATGGATATGGATCGGTGGTGGTATATGGACACGGACTGGTGGTGGTATATGGATACGGATTCGGAGCGATGGCGGATAAGCGGTGGTGGTAGATGGCAGGGGCGATGATGATGGTGCGGCGGCGGCGTGACAACTTATGACCAGAACTCGAAACTCTAAAAGACTAGACTCTAAGACCAGCAACTGGACACGACGATGCAACCGCAAATTCAACAAAGCAAAACCCTAAAAAGATTATGCAAAGGCTCAGATTGGTTCGGATATGATGAACTAACCCTAATTTTTTTTGTGGCTTTTTTCGTGGACTGTAGGTATGAAGAACAGACTCGATCTAAACTACGAAAAACTGTAAAATCTCACCGAGCAACCTGGAAATCTGATACCACTTGATAGAGGCAAAGGTGTCCCGTCTTTCGATGAGATGATGGATATCGCTTTGGTGGAAGTCGACTTTGACGATCCGACTACGAACGTGCGAGGACGTCGCGCCTTAGCAATCGCTAAACCAACTCCGAGAGGTTATTGACCACGCCGGAGCACGATCAACCTGACCACGAGGGTCTGTTTCCTGCGAGCAAACGAAGAACAAGCAAGAAACTAAGATTGCAATCTGGATATTGCGAATATAAGATGAAAGCTTTATTGATCAAGGTGGGGTTCTGTGACGCCTTTGTCTGGTCGTTGAACACAAACGAAGTACGCGAAGTTGCAGCTATGGCGAACTTTTAATCTAAACAAAACCCAAAGTCTAAACGATGCCCTAAGGGCTGTATATATGGAGGAAGAGGGGGGTATTTCGTGGCCCTTGGTGGAGGGGTCCGAAATCAACCCTATCTCTTGTTTCCCCACACATAGGGACTCTAAAAATAGCCTATACTTATGTATTTCGAAATTACATGGGCCTGGCCCAATAATAAGGTGACGCAGCACCTAAAATAGCCTCGGGACGAAATTTATGAAGTGGCATCTTGTATATTTCGTCCAAGGCTTCATGCACCCATTATGGTGGCTTCAAAGTCCTGAAATCATCACTTGTAACTCCGTTCTTGTTCCCCTTGCGCATGCCATCATCTCCATGCTTGTTCTTGCTCCAATGTTCATCCTTCTCCAAGCTAGGCCCTTCATTTGTAAGCAAAACAAATGTATCCAATTTAGGCAGCATCATATTCTCATGAACATTAGAATCATTACCAAGAAACGAAAGTACCTAGTAATTTAGTTGGCGTGCGCGAGCTCTAGTAATTGGTCCAGTATGTATAGCAGCAGGGCCTGTGGGTGTAACAATGGTATTGATGTCCTCATCATCCTCCCCTTCTTGAAATGAAGTCGTCCTCGACGGAAACTCATCTTCCTCACCCAAATAAGGCTTCAAATCTGCAATGTTAAAAGTGGGACTAACCCCAAAATCTGCAGGCAGCTCAAGTTTATATGCATTATCATTTATTTTCTCTAACACCTTAAAGGGACCATCAGCCCGTGGCATGAGCTTTGATTTGCGCAAATCAGGAAATCTATCCTTACGCAAATGTAACCAAACAAGATCTCTAGGTGCAAACACAACATGTTTTCTACCCTTATCTCCAGCAAGTTTATATTTGGCATTCATACGCTCAATGTTTTCCTTAGTTAACTCATGCATTTTTAAAATCAATTCAGCACGTTGTTTAGCATCAAAATTAACCTTCTCCGAAGATGGAAGAGGCAACAAATCAATAGGTGCACGAGGTAGGAAACCATACACAACTTCAATAGGTGCTCTTGTTCGGACCTTAGAAACATGGCAACATTATTTATGGCCCAAGGAATTTGTTATACATTCTGATCATGAATCTTTGAAACACATTAAAAGTCAAGCAAAACTGAACCGTAGACATGCTAAATGGGTTGAATTCATTGAGACTTTCCCTTATGTCATTAAACACAAGAAGGGTAAAGAAAATGTTATTGCTGATGCCTTGTCTCGTCGTTATACTTTGGGGTTAGTCCTACTTTTAACATTGCAGATTTGAAGCCTTATTTGGGTGAGGAAGATGCGCTTTCGTCGAGGACGACTTCATTTCAAGAAGGGGAGGATGATGAGGACATCAATACCATTGTTACACCCACAGCCCCTACTGTTACATATACTGGACCAATTACTAGAGCTCGCGCACGCCAATTAAATTACCAGGTACTTTCGTTTCTTGGTAATGATTCTAATGTTCATGAGATTATGATGCTGCCTAAATTGGATACATTTGTTTTGCTTACAAATGAAGGGCCTAGCTTGGAGAAGGATGAACATTGGAGCAAGAACACGCATGGAGTTGATGGCATGCGCAAGGGGATCAAGAACGGAGTTACAAGTGATGATTTCAGGACTTTGAAGCCGCCATAAGGAGTGCATGAAGCCTTGGACGAAATATACAAGATGCCACTTCATAATATTCGTCCATAGGCTATTCTAGGTGCTGCGTCACCTTATTAATGGGCCAGGCCCATGTAATTTCGAAATACTTAAGTATAGGCTATTTTTAGAGTCCGTATGTGTGGGGAAACAAGAGTTAGGGTTGGTTTCGGACCCCACCCTCAAGGGCCACAAAATTCCCCCCTCTTCCTCCATATATACAGCCCTTGGGGCGTCGTTTAGACTTTGGGTTTTGTTTAGATTAAAAGTTCGCCATAGCTGCAACTTCGCGTACTTCGTTTGCGTCCAACGACCAGACCAAGACGTCACAGAACCCCACCTTGATCAATAAAGCTTTCATCTTATATTCGCAATATCCAGATTGCAATCTCAGTTTCTTGCTTGTTCTTCGTTTGCTCGCAGGAAACAGACCCTCATGGTCAGGTTGATCGTGCTCCGGCGTGGTTAATAACCCTCGGAAGTTGGTTTACCGATTGCTAAGGCGCGACGTCTCGCACGTTCGTAGTCGGATCGTCAAGGTCGACTCCCACAGAAAACGATAGCCACCATCTCATCGAAACATCGGGACACCTTAGCCTCTATCAAGCACCTGGCACCAAAGACCTTGAAATAGCTAACATTTGGCTTCTTACCAGTCAGGAGTTCATAGAATGTATTCTTGAAGAACTTATGGAGATAAACTCGGTTAATGATGTGGCAAGCAGTATCAATGGCTTTAGGCCAGAACTTTCTTGGAGTCTTGTATTCATCAAACATCGTGCGTGCCATCTCAATGAGGGTTTTGTTCTTGCACTCCATGATGCCATTCTGCTGAGGTGTGTATGGAGTAGAGAACTCATGTGTGATGCTCAATGTATCAAGATAAGTGTCGAGGCCAATGTTCTTGAATTCTGTGCCATTGTCACTCCTGATGTGCTTGATCTTGATGCCATAATTGGTCATGGCACGATTGGCGAAGCGTTTGAAGACATCCTGCACTTCAGTCTTATAGAGAATTACGTGCACCTAGGTGTATCTTGAATAATCATCAACAATAACAAAGCACTACTGCAGGATGCTGCTAACGCGACACTACGATCAGAGACCCTTCGACGAAACTGTGTGTGATGCAATAATCGCAAAAAATGGTATAAAATAACCGTCAGAAAAGGTGCAAACCGTTTGCGATGGAGGATGCATCAAACACGGTTCAGATTTTAGTTGCGTGTGCGATGCAGGGCATATGGTTGATCCATACGAACTGTTTGCGATCAGACAGAACAACAGAAACGGGCAGCAATATCAATGTGTGTGTGATATACGGCATACAGTTTGCTCTAATGAACTATTTGCGATGATCGAGG
Organism: Triticum dicoccoides; assembly: GCF_002162155.2. Lineage (NCBI taxonomy): Eukaryota > Viridiplantae > Streptophyta > Magnoliopsida > Poales > Poaceae > Triticum > Triticum dicoccoides. The sequence continues at coordinate 88,441 of NW_021189284.1, read as the reverse complement.
TGAACACAAACGATCGGCGTAACAAGATGTGTGTGATACCCGACAAACAGGTCGGTAATCAGAATTGTGTGCGATCATTATAGACAACCCATACGGACTTTTTTTTGTGAATTGTGTGCTCGTTAGGGCACACAGTTCAACAAACCAACTTGTGGGTGACAATGTAGAAGATCTCTGTCGAATACTTATTACTAACCGTCTGTGATGAGATTGACAGGATAAACAGAGATAACAAATTAATATGAGCGAACGGAAACAAAGATATGTACAATGTGCTTAATTTAGTCCTTGTTGTTGTTGTTGTTGTTGTTGTTGTTGTTGTTGGATGGCCCCTCGACATCGTCTTGGCGAGGACGCTTCTTACCGCTGACGGTTGGCTTTTCATCACCGCCGTCGCCGTCATCGTCGTTGCTGTCATCGTCGTCCTCTTCCTTGTTCGACCATTCCTCCTCATCATCAACGTCCTCCTCTTCTCGTCCTCCGATGGCTCCTCGCACGTCTGGTTGTCGTCTAACGACTCCGGAGGCGGCATCCACCATAACAGGTTGCCGTTAAGCTATCAGGGCCGGTTTTGGATCCGATAACCCGTTAATAGCCCAGATCAATGGGGATTTTCCATGTGTAAAATTCTCATTGGCCAGAGGAAACACGTGTTGGGTCATCGTTGGGACAGATGTCATCCACTCATTGGATGGGAGGCGCCTATGATACGTCGACACGTGGCACGGCCTAACAGAGGCCCATTCCGGTGAAAAGGCCGGCCCGTTTGACTTGGTCAAATGGTAACGGGCCAGCCTAGGGAAAGCCTATTAACAACCTGTTCGTATATCGCCCATTTATGGCCCGCTAACTCCTGACCCGTTATGGCCTATCGGAATTAAGCCCAATAGCTTCATCTGGGCCGTCCAATATGATTCCAGCCCATTGTTACTTCCTGCCCATGTATGGCCCATGATGTCTTTTGGCCCATATGAGGCCCTTTGTAACTCTGGGCCCAATAAAGGCCCGAGATGAAACTGGCCCATAATGAATAGTGTATCACCTTATACCCATTAACGACCCATTATTCCGTTGGCCGTGTCCAGCCCGTGTTAACTTTCGGCCTTCTAAGGGCCCATTTATTCTTGGGCTCATTTCTAGAATTCGGTTAGTTACGACCCGTTACTGGCCTTTTCCGTTTGTGGGCCAAATTCAGCCCATGTTTACATTGGGCCTGTTTGTGGCCCGTTAACACATTGGGCTATTTTCATAGCGTTATCAAATACGACCTATTAACGACCCATTATGGTCCATGAATAGTATGGCCCATGTTTGGCGAAATGATTATACGCCCCGTAGAAGGTCCATGGATCCTACGAACCATAGAAGACCAATGGACCCTACGGCCCGTAGAAGGCCCATGGATCATAAGGCCCGTATTAAGTCCATGGATCCTACGGCCCGTAGGAGGCCCATGGTTACAATAGTCTATGTGTTGCCATGATTATTGTGGCCTAGTTACCAAAAATAGGTTATTGTGGCCACTAGAAAAACGTAGAAAAAGAACTGCAGTGACTACAAGAAAACAACTGAACAAGACAATAAGGAAATAAATAAGCAAGCAACTAACGCTAGCCTATTACAGCTATTACACATATTACGTCCACTAGGCATCAAAGTTCGCCACCAGTGCAAATATAGGGAACAAAGCAACATATTACATACACTGGCCGTCAAAATTGGCCACCAATGCAAATAAACGTGGCAGCAAAACAAGAGCATAACTGAAACAACTTCAGAAGAGCTCAAGAAACGTTATCCTAGGTATCCACCATGCTGGCAATAAGTTTAGCAAGCTTATTAGCTTTGTCCTATTTGGCGCTAAAATCCTCCAACGCTTGCTGTTGCACCAGAAAGTATGCATCTGAGTGCTCTAGGGACTTCCGCAGTCCTTCCGCTTCTTGTCGCAGCACAGCTGGTCGATGTCTTTCAGCTTGTAGTTGAGACTCAAGAAACCAAACTGATTCAGACAGTGAGTTTGAATAGCTTGTGCAAGCGGTAGTGGCCAGTAACTCGAACACTAAACCAAGAAAGGACTTTGGGGTTGTCTCACTGTCTTCAAGATAGTCTTCCTTAGCTATTTTATCAGCTTTGTTGGAGACCAACAAGGATATCTCACTATCCTGAACCTTATCTGCATTACTTCCTTTACCATTGCTTAATAAGGCACTCTTCCCCATTATTCTGTCAGCATTCTAAAAGAAGAAATAAGCAGACACATAACAGGTTTAGCATGTACTAGTATATGAAACTCATTTCGGTGAACCAGTTCATTAGTAAGGTGGACAAGATTAAACTACTAAGTCTTCTATTGCCAAGTACTAGTACATAATAAAAGCATCAAACAAACATATATCTATGTCCTATGGTCACTACATTGTCTTGCCAAATCAAAATAGAGACACGGTTCAAATAATATCAGTTCAAAACAAAGCAGCAGTGAAAGAATACAAAGCGTGGGAAACTACACGGCGCAACAAGATTTCAGATGGGTACGGCGGGTCTACATGTACAATTGGCTCTATTGTGATCCTAGTAATGTGCATGATATGAGAAGTCAACTGTATACATAATTGAAATTGAAATCAACAAAGCTATTGATAAGAGCAAACCTGTTAAAGAAACATGCGTGAACATACTGCTGTGCCATTGGATTTTCGATTGGATCCTTCAATTTAAAAATAAGTTTGTATGAGTAAATACAGTGATACAAGAGCAAAGCAGTATGCACGATAGCAATGGAATCTTAAATTAGAACAGTTGTTCTTCAGGTTTAAGCACTTGTTCTACATGAACAAAGTACAGTAAGACACAAGAATACAATACTTAAAAAATGAGCTCATAGACCTTACCACATTCTTGGTTCGGGACCAGTACAGAACAAGGCGTTCCCAGTCATCGTCCAGTAAATGTGTCTTAGGAGAACGTAAGGGAATTTGATGAGTTTCTTTGCCAGTGAAGTACGTTTTCTTCAGGTAATTCCGATACTGCCACCAAGCATTCTTGAAGATAGCAGAGGTATTAGCGCAGTTTACCTCATCTCGAGTTTCCAAATCGGTCCTTCTCTATGGAGAAAAATGGGAAAAATTGTTGTATTATAACCATCATGGAGGTAGAATGTATGGGACAAAGCAAAGTAATTGCCCTGAATAACATTACTTACACATAACTCTTGGACAAACACCTGCAACTGGCAATTTCCTTCATCTTCAGTATAATATTTCCAAGATGGGAAGATACACACATAGGATTTAACAACATCAAATGCGATAGATGCTAAACTATGACTGGCTGGTGATAGAGGCTAAGGTGTCCCGATGTTTCGATGAGATGGTGGCTATCGTTTTCTGTGGGAGTCGACCTTGACGATCCGACTACGAACGTGCGAGACGTCGCGCCTTAGCAACTGCTAAACCAACTTCCGAGGGTTATTGACCACGCCGGAGCATGATCAACCTGACCACGAGGGTCTGTTTCCTGCGAGCAAACGAAGAACAAGCAAGAAACTGAGATTGCAATCTGGATATTGCGAACATAAGATGAAAGCTTTATTGATCAAGGTGGGCTTCTGTGACGCCTTGGTCTGGTCGTTGAATAAAAACGAAGTACGCGAAGTTTCAGCTATGGCGAACTTTTAATCTAAACAAAACCCAAAGTCCAAACGGTGCCGTAAGGTCTGTATATATGGAGGAAGAGGGGGGATTTCGTGGCCCTTGGAGGAGGGGTCCGAAACCAACCCTAACTCTTGTTTCCCCACACATACGGACTCTAAAAACAGCCTATACTTAAGTATTTTGAAAATACATGGGCTTGGCCCAATAATAAGGTGACGCAACACCTAAAATAGCCTCTGGACGAAATTTATGTAGTGGCATCTTGTATATTTCGTCCAAGGCTTCATGCACTCCTTATGGTGGCTTCAAAGTCCTGAAATCATCACTTGTAACTCCGTTCTTGATCCCCTTGCGCATGCCATCATCTCCATGCTTGAACTTGCTCCAAGGTTCATCTTTCTTGCCCAAGGTAGGCCCTTCATTTGTAAGCAAAACAAATGTATCCAATTTAGGCAGCATCATATTCTCATGAACATTAGAATCGTTACCAAGAACCGTAAGTACCTGATAATTCAATTGGCGTGCGCGAGCTCTAGTAATTGGTCCAGTATGTATAGCAACAGGAGCTGTTGGTGTAACAATGGTATTGATGTCCTCATCATCCTCCCCTTCTTGAAATGAAGTCGTGCTTGATGAAAGGTCATCGTCCTCACCCAAATAAGGCTTCAAATCTGCAATGTTAAAAGTGGGACTAACCCCAAAATCTGTAGGCAGCTCAAGTTTATATGCATTATCATTTATTTTCTCTAACACCTTAAAAGGACCATCAACACGTGGCATTAGTTTTGATTTGCGCAAATTAGGAAATCTATCCTTACGCAAATGTAACCAAACAAGATCTCTAGGTGCAAACACAACATGTTTTCTACCCTTATCTCCAGCAAGTTTATATTTAGCATTCATACGCTCAATGTTTTCCTTAGTTAACTCATGCATTTTAAAAATAAATTCAGCATGTTCTTTAGCATCAAAATTAACCTTCTCCGAAGATGGAACAGGCAACAGATCAATAGGTGCACGAGGTAGGAAACCATACACAATTTTAAAAGGGCACATCTTAGTAGTAGAATGCAATGAACGATTATAAGCAAATTCAATATGAGGCAAGCATTCTTCCCACATTTTCTTGTTATTCTTCAAAACAGCCCTAAGCATAGTAGACAATGTTCTATTGACTACTTCAGTTTGTCCATCAGATTGGGGGTGACAAGTATTACTAAAAAGCAGCTTAGTCCCCAACTTAGCCCATAAACATCTCCAAAAGTGGCTAAGAAATTTAGTATCACGATCTGAAACAATAGTATTTGGCACACCATGCAAGCGAATAATTTCACGAAAGAACAAATCAGCAACATTAACAACATCATCGCTTTTATGACATGGTATAAAGTGTGCCATTTTCGAGAACCTATCCACGGCAACAAATATGCTATCCCTCCCCTTCTTTGTTTGAGGTAAACCTAAAACAAAGTCCATAGATATATCCTCCCAAGGGACACTAGGTACAGGCAAAGGCATATATAAACCATGAGGATTGAGTCGTGACTTAGCTTTTTGACATGTAGTGCAGCGAGTAACAAAACACTCAACATCCCGTCTTATCTTTGGCCAAAGAAATGTGTAGCAAGTATATCCTCCGTCTTCTTGATGCCAAAGTGTCCCATTAATCCTCCTCCATGTGCCTCCTGCAACAACAAAAGACGAATGGAGCTAGCTGGAATGCATAGCTTGTTAGCACGAAACACAAATCCATCGTTAAGAATGAACTTGTTCCAAGTTCTCCCTTCCTTACAATTCTGCAATACATCTTTAAATTCAGCATCATGCACATATTGATCTTTGATGGTCTCCAAACCAAATATTTTAAAGTCAAGTTGTGAAAGCATAGTATAACGACGAGACAATGCATCAGCAATAACATTTTCTTTACCCTTCTTGTGTTTAATGACATAAGGGGACGTCTCAATGAATTCAACCCATTTAGCATGTCTATAGTTCAGTTTTGCTTGACTTTTAATGTTTTTCAAAGATTCATGATCATAATTTATAACAAATTCCTTTGGCCATAAATAATGTTGCCATGTTTCCAAGGTCCAAACAGAGCCTATAATTCTTTATCATAAGTAGAATAGTTCAAACTAGGCCCACCCAATTTTTCAGAAAAGTATGTAACAGGTTTGCCATCTTGTAATAACACACCTCCTAATCCAATTCCACTAGCATCACATTCAAGCTCAAAAGTCTTATTGAAATTAGGAAGTTGGAGTAAAGGAGCATGTGTCAACTTATCTTTCAATACCGTGAAGGCTTCTTCCTGTGCGATACCCCAAACAAAAGGCCCATCCTTCTTTGTAAGCTCGTTGAGAGGTGCGGCAATGGTGCTGAAATATCTCACAAAACGCCTATAGAAACCAGCGAGGCCAAGGAAACTCCTCACTTGTGTGACCGTTTTAGGCTGCGGCCAACTCTCAATAGCTTCAATCTTGGCTTTATCAACTTCAATTCCCTGTGGAGTAACAACATAGAAAAGAAAAGATACTCGGTCGGTGCAAAAGGTGCACTTTCCAAGGTTTCCAAACAAACGTGCATCACGTAGAGCAATAAAAACAACACGTAAATGTTCCAAATATTCCTCCAAAGATTTGCTATAAATCAATATGTCATCAAAGTAAACTACCACAAATCGTCCAATGAAAGCACGTAAAACTTCGTTCATTAACCTCATGAAAGTACTAGGTGCATTAGTTAACCCAAAAGGCATGACTAACCACTCAAATAATCCAAACTTAGTTTTAAATGCTGTTTTCCATTCATCTCCCAATTTCATACGAATTTGATGGTATCCACTATGCAAATCAACTTTGGAGAATATTGTAGAGCCACTCAATTCATCAAGCATATCATCTAGCCTAGGAATAGGATGACGATAACGAATAGTAATATTATTTATGTCTCTACAATCAACGCACATACGCGACGTACCATCCTTTTTCGGCACTAAAATGATAGGAACAGCACAAGGACTAAGGGATTCGCGTATATAACCTTTGTCGAGCAGTTCTTGTACTTGATGCATAATCTCCTTCGTCTCCTCTGGATTGGTACGGTATGGTGCACGGTTGGGTAGCGAAGCACCGGGAATTAAGTCAGTTTGATGCTCAATCCCTCGAATATGTGGTAATCCCGGTGGCACGTCTTGTGGAAATACGTCAGCGAACTCCTGCAAAATGTTAGTGACAGCAGGGGCCAAAGAGGGAGGCACGTCCTCGAATGAAAATAATGCCTCTTTGCACACAAAAGCATAGCAAACAGATTTGCTGAAATCTAGCTCATCAATATCAGATTTTGTGGCAAGTAAACATGCACTTTTCAATTTAATTTCAGAAGCAACACTAGATGGTTTATTATTAGGCTTCATTTGGTGCTCAAATTCTTTTGCCACAATCTGATTTTCACTCTTATTTGTCTCCTGTTTTGCTTTATTAGCTCTATTAATATCATCTTTCAAAATGGAATCAGGAGTCATAGGAAGCAAAGTAATATTTTTATCGTTATGAACAAGAGTATACTGATTGTTTCTACCATGGTGTACAGAATTTTTATCAAATTGCCATGGTCTACCAAGTAATAAGGAACATGCTTGCATAGGTACCACATCACAATCAACATAATCAGCATATGTAGAGTTACTAAAATGCACACGAACAGTACGTGTTACCTTAACCTTGCCGCTGTTGTTGAACCATTGGATGTAGTAAGGATGTGGATGTGGTCTTGTGGTGAGAGATAGCTTCTCCACCATCTCCATGCTAGCCAAGTTATTGCAGCTCCCTCCATCTATCATCACGCGAACAGAACGTTCCTTCACAACTCCCTTTGTATGGAACAAACTATGCCTCTGATTTTGCTCAGCTTGTGTAACCTGCACACTCAAAACACGTTGAGCAACTAAACATTCATACCTGTCAGCATCTTCAGGAGCCATGTATTGCGTCTCATGATCAGAATCGTCTCCACCGTGTTCGTCACGTGTAATAAGAGCCAAAGTCTCCTCATCATAGTCACTAGCGGACTCATACCCACCATCCTCAGTAACAATCATCACACGCTTAGATGGGCATTCTCTCGCATAATGACCTCCACCCTTGCAACGTCGACAAATAATATCATGTGTTTGCCCTGTTGATGCCATGGATGAAGAAGAGCTCTTTGCAGGCCCAGAAGGTGTGCTCTTGGCAGATAGTGGTGATTGTGCCTGCTTTATTGTATCACGGTTGGAGGTGGCAGCCGACGGAGGCGCCGGTGTAGCAGAACGTGTGGAAGTAGATGATGCACGTGGTGTCCATGATGAAGGTCGACCTGCAGAAAAGTTAGTCCGCGCCAATGCCTGTCGATCCTGCACTTCACGTTCAGCTTTACAAGCAAGATGGAATAAACGAGTGATATTAGTATACTCCTTACACTCTAGAATCGTCTGAATATCTCTATTTAATCCACCCATAAAACGTGCAAGCATAGCTTCATTCTCCTCAACAATACCACATCTAATCATGCCAGTTTGTAATTCCTGATAATATTCTTCTACAGAATTTTTTCCCTGTCTTAAGCGCTGCAATTTTTGAAGTAATTCACGTTGATAATATGGTGGAACCCAACGAGTACGCATAGCAGTTTTCAAAGCAGCCCAAGTAGCCGGAATAGGATATAATCTACAATGCTCAGACCACCAAACACATGCAAAACTAGTGAATGCACAAACAGCAGCAGGAACACGTCTCTCCTCGGGATATTGTAAACATGTAAATCGTTGTTCAGTTTCTAACTCCCAAGTAAGATATATATCAGGAACATATCTACCCTCAAAAGGTGGAATATTCAATTTTAGTTTAGGGAGATGGTCATGAT
>NW_021189284.1:61179-77677 GCF_002162155.2 Triticum dicoccoides | reverse complement strand
AGCATCATGCACATATTGATCTTTGATGGTCTCCAAACCAAATATTTTGAAGTCAAGTTGTGAAAGCATAGTATAGCGACGAGACAATGCATCAGCAATAACATTTTCTTTTCCCTTCTTGTGTTTAATGACATAAGGGAAAGTCTCAATGAATTCAACCCATTTAGCATGTCTACGATTCAGTTTAGCTTGACTTTTAATATGTTTCAAAGATTCATGATCAGAATGTATAACAAACTCTTTGGGCCATAAATAATGTTGCCATGTTTCTAAAGTCCGAACAAGAGCATATAATTCTTTATCATAAGTAGAATAATTCAGACTAGGCCCACTCAATTTTTCAGAAAAGTATGCAACAGGTTTGCCATCTTGTAATAACACACCTCCTAATCCAATTCCACTAGCATCACATTCAAGCTCAAAAGTCTTATTAAATTCAGGAAGTTGGAGTAAAGGAGCAAGTGTCAACTTATCTTTCAATACCGTGAAGGCTTCTTCCTGTGCGGTACCCCAAAGAAAAGGCACATCTTTCTTTGTAAGCTCATTGAGAGGTGCAGCAATGGTGCTGAAATCTCTCACAAAACGCCTATAGAATCCAGTGAGGCCAAGAAAACTCCTCACTTGTGTGAACGTTTTGGGCTGCGGCCAACTCTCAATAGCTTCAATTTTGGCTTTATCAACTTCAATTCCCTGTGGAGTAACAACATAGCCAAGAAAAGATACTCGGTCGGTGCAAAAGGTGCACTTCCCAAGGTTACCAAACAAACGTGCATCACGTAGAGCAATAAAGACAGCACGTAAATGTTCCAAATGTTCTTCCAAAGATCTGCTATAAATCAATATGTCATCAAAGTAAACTACCACAAATCGTCCAATGAAAGCACGTAAAACTTCGTTCATTAATCTCATGAAAGTACTAGGTGCATTAGTTAACCCAAAAGGCATGACTAACCACTCATATAATCCAAACTTAGTTTTAAATGCTGTTTTCCATTCATCTCCCAATTTCATACATATTTGATGGTAGCCACTACGCAAATCAACTTTGGAGAATATTGTAGAGCCACTCAATTCATCAAGCATATCATCTAGCCTAGGAATAGGATGACGATAACGAATAGTAATATTATTAATGCCTCTACAATCAACACACATACATGATGTACCATCCTTTTTCGGCACTAGAATAATAGGAACAGCACAAGGACTAAGGGATTCGTGTATATAACCTTTGTCGAGAAACTCTTGTACTTGACGCATAATCTCCTTCGTCTCCTCTGGATTGGTACGGTATGGTGCACGGTTTGGCAGTGAAGCACCGGGAATTAAGTCAATCTGATGCTCAATCCCTCGAATAGGCGGTAATCCCGGTGGCACGTCTTGTGGAAAGACGTCAGCGAACTCCTGCAAAATGTTAGTGACAGCAGGAGGCAAAGAGGAAGGCACGTCCTCGAATGAAAGTAATGCCTCTTTGCACACAAAAGCATAGCAAACAGATTTGCTGAAATCTAGCTCATCAATATCAGATTTGGTGGCAAATAAACATGCACTTTTCAATTTAATTTCAGAAGCAACACTAGATGGTTTATTATTAGGCTTCATTTGTTGCTCAAATTCTTTTGCCACAATCTGATTTTCACTCTTATTCGTCTCCTGTTTTGCTTTATTAGCTCTATTAATATCATCTTTCAAAATGGAATCATGAGTCATAGGAAGCAAAGTAATATTTTTATCCTTATGAACAAGAGTATAGTGATTGTTTCTACCATGGTGTACAGAATTTTTATCAAATTGCCATGGTCTACCAAGTAATAAGGAACATGCTTGCATAGGTACCACATCACAATCAACATAATCAGCATATGTAGAGATACTAAAATGCACACGAACAGTACGTGTTACCTTAACCTTGCCGCTATTGTTGAACCATTGGATGTAGTAAGGATGTGGATGTGGTCTTGTGGTGAGAGATAGCTTCTCCACCATCTCCATGCTAGCCAAGTTATTGCAGCTCCCTCCATCTATGATCACGCGAACAGAACGTTCCTTCACAACTCCCTTTGTATGGAACAAATTATGCCTCTGATTTTGCTCAGCTTGTGTAACCTGCACACTCAAAACACATTGAGCAACTAAACATTCATACCTGTCAGCATCTTCAGGAGCCATGTATTGCGTCTCATGATCAGAATCGTCTCCACCGTGTTCGTCACGTGTAATAAGAGCCAAAGTCTCCTCATCATAGTCACTAGCGGACTCATACCCACCATCCTCAGTAACAATCATCACACGCTTAGATGGGCATTCTCTCGCATAATGACCTCCACCCTTGCAACGTCGACAAATAATATCATGTGTTTGCCCTGTTGATGCCATGGATGAAGAAGAGCTCTTTGCAGGCCCAGAAGGTGTGCTCTTGGCAGATAGTGGTGATTGTGCCTGCTTTATTGTATCACGGTTGGAGGTGGCAGCCGACGGAGGCGCCGGTGTAGCAGAACATGTGGAAGTAGATGATGCACGTGGTGTCCATGATGAAGGTCGACCAGCAGAAAAGTTAGTCCGCGCCAATGCCTGTCGATCCTGCACTTCACGTTCAGCTTTACAAGCAAGATGGAATAAACGAGTGATATTAGTATACTCCTTATACTCTAGAATCGTCTGAATCTCTCTATTTAATCCACCCATAAAATGTGCAAGCATAGCTTCATTCTCCTCAACAATACCACATCTAATCATGCCAGTTTGTAATTCCTGATAATATTCTTCTACAGAATTTTTTCCCTGTCTTAAGCGCTGCAATTTTTGAAGTAATTCACGTTGATAATATGGTGGAACCCAACGAGTACGCATAGCAGTTTTCAAAGCAGCCCAAGTAGCCGGAATAGGATATAATCTACAATGCTCAGACCACCAAACACATGCAAAACTAGTGAATGCACAAACAGCAGCAGGAACACGTCTCTCCTCGGGATATTGTAAACATGTAAATCGTTGTTCAGTTTCTAACTCCCAAGTAAGATATATATCAGGAACATATCTACCCTCAAAAGGTGGAATATTCAATTTTAGTTTAGGGAGATGGTCATGATCTCGTACCTGAGGGTGAGCCCTACCATTGCCATTATTTGCATGTGGACGACCTGGTGGTTGCTATGCTAGTGGTGGCACATAGTTCTGATTTTGATCAACCTCATCCTCATAATCTCCCAAATAATCATCCTCCTCCATGATAGAGGCAAAGGTGTCCCGTCTTTCGATGAGATGATGGATATCGCTTTGGTGGCAGTCGACTTTGACGATCCGACTACGAACGTGCGAGGACGTCGCGCCTTAGCAATCGCTAAACCAACTCCGAGAGGTTATTGACCACGCCGGAGCACGATCAACCTGACCACGAGGGTTTGTTTCCTGCAAGCAAACGAAGAACAAGCAAGAAACTGAGATTGCAATCTGGATATTGCGAATATAAGATGAAAGCTTTATTGATCAAGGTGGGGTTCTATGACGCCTTTGTCTGGTCGTTGAACACAAACGAAGTACGCGAAGTTGCAGCTATGGCGAACTTTTAATCTAAACAAAACCCAAAGTCTAAACGATGCCCTAAGGGCTGTATATATGGAGGAAGAGGGGGGAATTTCGTGGCCCTTGGTGGAGGGGTCCGAAATCAACCCTATCTCTTGTTTCCCCACACATACAAACTCTAAAAATAGCCTATACTTATGTATTTCGAAATTACATGGGCCTGGCCCAATAATAAGGTGACGCAGCACCTAAAATAGCCTCGGGACGAAATTTATGAAGTGGCATCTTGTATATTTCGTCCAAGGCTTCATGCACCCATTATGGTGGTTTCAAAGTCCTGAAATCATCACTTGTAACTCCGTTCTTGTTCCCCTTGCGCATGCCATCATCTCCATGCTTGTTCTTGCTCCAATGTTCATCCTTCTCCAAGGTAGGCCCTTCATTTGTAAGCAAAACAAATGTATCCAATTTAGGCAGCATCATATTCTCATGAACATTAGAATCATTACCAAGAAACGAAAGTACCTGGTAATTTAGTTGGCGTGCACGAGCTCTAGTAATTGATCCAGTATGTATAGCAGCAGGGGCTGTGGGTGTAACAATTGTATTGATGTCCCCATCATTCTCCCCTTCTTGAAATGAAGTCGTCCTCGACGGAAGTTCATCTTCCTCACCCAAATAAGGCTTCAAATCTGCAATGTTAAAAGTGGGACTAACCCCAAAATCTGCAGGCAGCTCAAGTTTATATGCATTATCATTTATTTTCTCTATCACCTTAAAGGGACCATCAGCACGTGGCATTAACTTTGATTTGCGCAAATCAGGAAATCTATCCTTACGCAAATGTAACCAAACAAGATCTCCAGGTGCAAACACAACATGTTTTCTACCCTTATCTCCAGCAAGTTTATATTTAGCATTCATACGCTCATTGTTTTCCTTAGTTAACTCATGCATTTTCAAAATCGATTCAGCACGTTGTTTAGCATCAAAATTAACCTTCTCTGAAGATGGAAGAGGCAACAAATCAATAGGTGCATGAGGTAGGAAACCATACACAACTTCAAAAGGGCACATCTTAGTAGTAGAATGCAATGAACGATTATAAGCAAATTCAATATGAGGCAAGCATTCCTCCCACATTTTCTTATTATTCTTCAAAACAGCCCTAAGCATAGTAGACAACGTTCTATTGACTACTTCAGTTTGTCCATCAGTTTGGGGGTGACAAGTAGTACTAAAAAGCAGTTTAGTCCCCAACTTAGCCCATAAACATCTCCAAAAGTGGCTAAGAAATTTAGTATCACGATCTGAAACAATAGTATTTGGCACACCATGCAAGCGAATAATTTCACGAAAGAACAAATCAGCAACATTAACAGCATCATCGCTTTTATGACATGGTATAAAGTGTGCCATTTTCGAGAATCTATCCGCGACAACAAATATGCTATCCCTCCCCTTCTTTGTTCGAGGTAAACCTAAAACAAAGTCCATAGATATATCCTCCCAAGGAACACTAGGTACAGGCAAAGGCATATATAAACCATGAGGATTGAGTCGTGACTTAGCTTTTTGACATCTAGTGCAGCGAGCAATAAAACGCTCAACATCCCGTCTCATCTTTGGCCAAAAGAAATGTGATGAGGACATGACTCCGAATTGGGTGATTCTTTTTTTGTTGGAAACTAGATTTCGTGCACTTTCCAACCCAATTGGAATCACCTTCAAATTCGTCCGGGGCGTTGAGTTGTGGACGAAACAATCTGATGCTGCAACAGAATCCGAGTCAAACTACAAGTCCAAAGGTGTTACATCACCTCCACTTGGGCCCATTGGCCTTGTACGACCTAGATTTAGTTTTAGGCTGCCTTGGGACGTCCTCCCACCTCCTTGGCCGCCACCCCTTGCTCCTATATAAGTAGATCCATCTAGTAGCTTTTCCTTGGGATTTGTTTAGTTAAAAGTTAGCCATTGCAACTTCGTGTACTTCGTTTGTGTCCAACGACCAGACCAAGACCGCTTACGGATCCCCACCATTATCAATACCTCATATATATTTGCAATATTCAGATTGCTTTATCATATTCTTGCTCGTTCTTCGATTGCTTGCAGGAATAGACCTTCGTGGTCAGGCTGACCGTGCTTCCGGCATCGTCAGTAACCTCAGGAGATTGGTTTAGCGATTGCTAAGGCGCAACGTCGTGCATGTTTGTAGTCAGATTGTCAAAGTCGTCTCCACCAAATCGATAGTTATCATCTCATCGAAAGATCGGGAGCCTAGCCTCTATCAAGTGGTATCAGTTTTCAAGTTGCTCGGTGAGAATTTCCAGTTTTCCTAGATTAGATTTATTTTCTTACCTATTGTCCAAGAAAAAGCCACAAAAAAGAGTTAGATCTATTCATCCTTGGTCCAAGCCAGTCTGAGCCTTTGCAATTTTCTTTTCATTGCTTGCATAGTTGAATTATCGGTTGCATCGTCGTGTCGAGTTGCTGGTCTTAGTGTCTAGTTCGTTTAGAGTTTCGAGTTCTGTTCACATTAGTCACGCCACTGCTGCATCATTATCTCTTCCGCTGTCCACCACCCATCCATCAATTTCCACCACGTGCTACCCACCATTCATTGTCATAATAATAGTTGAGATCGTTCACATCTTCACTTGATCCAATCTGCATCTTATCTAGTTTGTTTTGGAAAGAGGGAGAAAAAAAGAGAGAAAAAAAACGAGAAAAAAAGGAAAAAAAAGTCAGAGAAAAAAAGGAGAGAAAGAAAAAAAAGTGTGAGGAAAAAAAAGAGAGAAGAAAAAAAACAAAAAAATCGGCACAAACTTTTTCAGAGGAAAGTTGGAGACAAAGTTGTTGATATATCCTGCTTGGCTGTTGTTTCACCTTATTATCTTCACTGCTGTTGTGATCTTCACTTATATCTTGCTGTCAAGAGCTACTTAGTATCCTTCATTGATGCTAGTTGTGCTACGCCGTGACCTCATTAGTGTTCTAGGCTCGCGTCTCTAGTCCGGTCTAGCCTAGGACCAGCACAGTACCGTCGTTGAGCGTTTATTCAACATTGCATCTTTGAATTGATTATTGCTAATCTTTTGCTACCATATATAGCCAACCCAGCTCCACATATTTCTACACCGTGTATACGTACGCTCCCCTGGCAATCGCTTTACTCAATATTCGGAGTTACTTGAAACCGCTGGTTGCCGATCACCGCCTGCTGCATGGTAAGAACTTGTAAGACATTGATATTTGCTTTACTGTGAGCGTTTTACCACCACATCCTAGTAGTTATAGGAACATTATTTTTGGGTTTTGTTTCTTGTTCTACTAATCATGACAGGATCCAGAGTCAATTCATGGGCTTTGTCGATCGCAGGAGACGTGCCACCACCTTTGCAAATACCACAACCGTCACGAGAGGTGCACAAACATCCAAATGCACATGATCAGGTTAATGTATCTATACCACCATTTAATGGCCGTTTTAAACCTGCTTTATATATTGAATGGGAGTTCGACATAAAAAATATATTTGCTTCCCATAATTTCAATGAACATAAAAAGGTTAAGGTTGCGGTTGGTTCTTTCACTGGTTATGCTTTGGTTTGGTGGAGTGAATATTGTCGGTTACACCCTGATTATATACCTACTACTTGGGATGATTTGAAACTTGCCATGCGACATACTTTCGTCCCTGCTTATTATACTCGTGACATGATTAAGAAGTTGCAACACTTAAAACAAGGTAGTGAAACTGTAACAAAATATTATGATGATTTACAAACTACCTTGTTGCATTCCTCTTTAGAAGAAAGTGAAGATGATTTTATGATGAGGACATGACTACCTTGGATATGACAAAAAATATTGCATATATGCATATTTGTCAGGTGATTTCTAGTGCAAACTATTCAATAATCTATTTATGTTATCCAGAACAAAAATACTTCACACACTTTTGTGTTTTGTCTAATTGCAGGTGTATGGGACATTTGTACAATCCACATATGAAGATAAGGAAGAAAGAGATGTTTATTTGCTGTCCAAAAAGTTCTCTCACGTCACTTTTGGCCCAAGAGAAGATAGAGTCCAAGTCTCTCACGTTCTGGATTCAGATTCGGACTGCACAGACACACCTGACTCAAAACGCACACAAGTTTTTCATACAGACTCCGAATTGGGTGATTCTTTTTTTGTTGGAAACTAGATTTCGTGCACTTTCCAACCCAATTGGAATCACCTTCAAATTCGTCCGGAGCGTTGAGTTGTGGACGAAACAATCTGATGCTGCAGCAGAATCCGAGTCAAACTACAAGTCCAAAGGTGTTACATCACCTCCACTTGGGCCCATTGGCCTTGTACGACCTAGATTTAGTTTTAGGCTGCCTTGGGACGTCCTCCCACCTCCTTGGCCTCCACCCCTTGCTCCTATATAAGTAGATCCATCTAGTAACTTTTCCTTGGGATTTGTTTAGTTAAAAGTTAGCCAACGCAACTTCGTGTACTTCGTTTGTGTCCAACGACCAGACCAAGACCGCTTACGGATCCCCACCATTATCAATACCTCATATATATTTGCAATATTCAGATTGCTTTATCATATTCTTGCTCGTTCTTCAATTGCTTGCAGGAATAGACCTTCGTGGTCAGGCTGACCGTGCTTCCGGCATCGTCAGTAACCTCAGGAGATTGGTTTAGCGATTGCTAAGGCGCAACGTCGTGCACGTTTGTAGTCGGATCGTCAAAGTCGTCTCCACCAAATTGATAGTTATCATCTCATCGAAAGATCGGGACACCCCCGCCTTTATCAATATGGCATGATGCTGATTTTAAAGATGTAATGCAGAATTGTAAAGAAGAAAGAATGTGGAACAAGTTCGTCGTTAACGATGGATTTGTGTTTCGTGCTAACAAGCTATGCATTCCAGCTAGCTCCGTTCGTCTTTTGTTGTTGCAGGAGGCGCATGGAGGAGGATTAATGGGACACTTTGGCGTGAAGAAGACGGAGGACGTACTTGCTACACATTTCTTTTGGCCAAAGATGAGACGGGATGTTGAGCGTTTTATTGCTCGATGCACTACATGTCAAAAAGCTAAGTCACGACTCAATCCTCATGGTTTATATATGCCTTTGCCTGTACCTAGTGTTCCTTGGGAGGATATATCTATGGACTTTGTTTTAGGTTTACCTCGAACAAAGAAGGGGAGGGATAGCATATTTGTTGTCGTGGATAGATTCTCGAAAATGGCACACTTCATACCATGTCATAAAAGCGATGATGCTGTTAATGTTGCTGATTTGTTCTTTCATGAAATTATTCGCTTGCATGGTGTGCCAAATACTATTGTTTCAGATCGTGATACTAAATTTCTTAGCCACTTTTGGAGATGTTTATGGGCTAAATTGGGGACTAAACTGCTTTTTAGTACTACTTGTCACCCCAAACTGATGGACAAACTGAAGTAGTCAATAGAACGTTGTCTACTATGCTTAGGGCTGTTTTGAAGAATAATAAGAAAATGTGGGAGGAATGCTTGCCTCATATTGAATTTGCTTATAATCGTTCATTGCATTCTACTACTAAGATGTGCCCTTTTGAAGTTGTGTATGGTTTCCTACCTCGTGCACCTATTGATTTGTTGCCTCTTCCATCTTCGGAGAAGGTTAATTTTGATGCTAAACAACGTGCTGAATTGATTTTAAAAATGCATGAGTTAACTAAGGAAAACATTGAGCGTATGAATGCTAAATATAAACTTGCTGGAGATAAGGGTAGAAAACATGTTGTGTTTGCACCTGGAGATCTTGTTTGGTTACATTTGCGTAAGGATAGATTTCCTGATTTGCGCAAATCAAAGCTCCGTTTAGGCCCAAAATGGGTGCATGAAGCCTTGGACGAAATATACAAGATGCCACTTCATAAATTTCGTCCCGAGGCTATTTTAGGTGCTGCGTCACCTTATTATTGGGCCAGGCCCATGTAATTTCGAAATACATAAGTATAGGCTATTTTTAGAGTCCGTATGTGTGGGGAAACAAGAGATAGGGTTGATTTCGGACTCCTCCACCAAGGGCCACGAAATTCCCCCCTCTTCCTCCATATATACAGCCCTTAGGGCATCGTTTAGACTTTGGGTTTTGTTTAGATTAAAAGTTCGCCATAGCTGCAACTTCGCGTACTTCGTTTGTGTTCAACGACCAGACAAAGGCGTCACAGAACCCCACCTTGATCAATAAAGCTTTCATCTTATATTCGCAATATCCAGATTGCAATCTTAGTTTCTTGCTTGTTCTTCGTTTGCTCGCAGGAAACAGACCCTCGTGGTCAGGTTGATCGTGCTCCGGCGTGGTCAATAACCTCTCGGAGTTGGTTTAGCGATTGCTAAGGCGCGACGTCCTCGCACGTTCGTAGTCGGATCGTCAAAGTCGACTTCCACCAAAGCGAAATCCACCATCTCATCGAAAGACGGGACACCTTTGCCTCTATCACATGCGCTCAATGTTTTCCTTAGTTAACTCATGCATTTTTAAAATCAATTCAGCACGTTGTTTAGCGTCAAAATTAACCTTCTCCGAAGATGGAAGAGGCAACAAATCAATAGGTGCACGAGGTAGGAAACCATACACAACTTCAAAAGGGCACATCTTAGTAGTAGAATGCAATGAACGATTATAAGCAAATTCAATATGAGGCAAGCATTCCTCCCACATTTTCTTATTATTCTTCAAAACAGCCCTAAGCATAGTAGACAACGTTCTATTGACTACTTCAGTTTGTCCATCAGTTTGGGGGTGACAAGTAGTACTAAAAAGCAGTTTAGTCCCCAACTTAGCCCATAAACATCTCCAAAAGTGGCTAAGAAATTTAGTATCACGATCTGAAACAATAGTATTTGGCACACCATGCAAGCGAATAATTTCATGAAAGAACAAATCAGCAACATTAACAGCATCATCGCTTTTATGACATGGTATGAAGTGTGCCATTTTCGAGAATCTATCCACGACAACAAATATGCTATCCCTCCCCTTCTTTGTTCGAGGTAAACCTAAAACAAAGTCCATAGATATATCCTCCCAAGGAACACTAGGTACAGGCAAAGGCATATATAAACCATGAGGATTGAGTCGTGACTTAGCTTTTTGACATGTAGTGCAGCGAGCAATAAAACGCTCAACATCCCGTCTCATCTTTGGCCAAAAGAAATGTGTAGCAAGTACGTCCTCCGTCTTCTTCACGCCAAAGTGTCCCATTAATCCTCCTCCATGCGCCTCCTGCAACAATAAAAGACGAACGGAGCTAGCTGGAATGCATAGCTTGTTAGCACGAAACACAAATCCATCGTTAACAACAAACTTGTTCCACATTCTTCCTTCTTTACAATTCTGCATTACATCTTTAAAATCAGCATCATGCACATATTGATCTTTGATGGTCTCCAAACCAAATATTTTGAAGTCAAGTTGTGAAAGTGATAGAGGCAAAGGTGTCCCGTCTTTCGATGAGATGGTGGATTTCGCTTTGGTGGAAGTCGACTTTGACGATCCGACTACGAACGTGCGAGGACGTCGCGCCTTAGCAATCGCTAAACCAACTCCGAGAGGTTATTGACCACGCCGGAGCACGATCAACCTGACCACGAGGGTCTGTTTCCTGCGAGCAAACGAAGAACAAGCAAGAAACTAAGATTGCAATCTGGATATTGCGAATATAAGATGAAAGCTTTATTGATCAAGGTGGGGTTCTGTGACGCCTTTGTCTGGTCGTTGAACACAAACGAAGTACGCGAAGTTGCAGCTATGGCGAACTTTTAATCTAAACAAAACCCAAAGTCTAAACGATGCCCTAAGGGCTGTATATATGGAGGAAGAGGGGGGAATTTCGTGGCCCTTGGTGGAGGAGTCCGAAATCATCCCTATCTCTTGTTTCCCCACACATACGGACTCTAAAAATAGCCTATACTTATGTATTTCAAAATTACATGGGCCTGGCCCAATAATAAGGTGACGCAGCACCTAAAATAGCCTCGGGACGAAATTTATGAAGTGGCATCTTGTATATTTCGTCCAAGGCTTCATGCACCCATTATGGTGGCTTCAAAGTCCTGAAATCATCACTTGTAACTCCGTTCTTGTTCCCCTTGCGCATGCCATCATCTCCATGCTTGTTCTTGCTCCAATGTTCATCCTTCTCCAAGCTAGGCCCTTCATTTGTAAGCAAAACAAATGTATCCAATTTAGGCAGCATCATATTCTCATGAACATTAGAATCATTACCAAGAAACGAAAGTACCTGGTAATTTAGTTGGCGTGCACGAGCTCTAGTAACTGGTCCAGTATGTATAGCAGCAGGGGCTGTGGGTGTAACAATTGTATTGATGTCCTCATCACATCCTCCTCCGCATCAGCAGCAGGAGCCACAGAAGTATCAACAGCAGCACCAACAGTTTGGCCAAACGCAAGAGGAACACGGCTCGCTCGGCGGAGGTCTATTTCGCGACGTGGAGTTAGTCGTTGTTGTTGTTGTTGGAGAGGTGCGTTAGGTGCAGCGGGTGGTGGTGGTGGAAGACGTGCGAGCAATTCATTAAACTTGTTATCGAGCTTTGTTTCGAACGTCTTCTCCGTGCCATCTATCTTCTCCATGGCCTCTTCAAATCTGTTTAGCACGTCTTGCACCTGTTCACTTATCATTTACTGAAATTTATCATGCAAATCCTTATTCGTCATGTTCTCCCAGTCAGTCTCGTCGGCTTGTGATCCTGGCATGGTTAGCAGCAATAGAAACACACAAGAATATGATCCTACAGACTACTAACAAGAGGTGGTGGTGGGTGTCACAAATCCGTCAAGCAAATCTCAAATTCTTACCAGTTCTTACCCGGCAGCAGGCGGTGATCGGCAACCGTTGTAGTCAAAAACTCTCAAAGCTTGGATAGAGCGATTACCAGGGAGAGTCAAACGCACGACGTAGATGTATGTGGAGCTGGGAAGGCTTATAATATGGTAGCAAAAAGGGTCAGCAATAATCAATTCAGAGATGCAAAGTTGAATAAACGCTCAACGACGGTACTGTGCTGGTCCTAGGCTAGACTGTGCTAGAGACGCGAGCCTAGAACACCAACAAAATCACGGCGCGGCACGTAAACAAGGGAGGAGCACACTCTGAATTTTTTTTCTCTTTTTTTTTGCACTTTTTTTTCCTCTTTTTTTTTTTGCTCCGCAACAAATTTTTTTCGAAAAAGTCTACAAATGGTCTAAAAACTGCCTAGCCAGAATTTTCCAGACTTAGTTTTTTTTAAATTGGAACTATTTTTCTTCTGCGGATGGCTCGGAAGTTGGGGAGTCCTTCTCTGTCACGACTCGGAGTGTCGCATGATCTGGAAATCGAGAACAATGCAACAATTACTGGACTCGGACTAGGACTGGTGGCGGAGATGAATCTGGTGGAACTCGGACTGGTGGCGGAGATGAATCTGGTGGAACACGGACAGGTGGCGTGATGAGGACATCAATACAATTGTTACACCCACAGCCCCTGCTGCTATACATACTGGACCAATTACTAGAGCTCGTGCACGCCAACTAAATTACCAGGTACTTTCGTTTCTTGGTAATGATTCTAATGTTCATGAGAATATGATGCTGCCTAAATTGGATACATTTGTTTTGCTTACAAATGAAGGGCCTAGCTTGGAGAAGGATGAACATTGGAGCAAGAACAAGCATGGAGATGATGGCATGCGCAAGGGGAACAAGAACGGAGTTACAAGTGATGATTTCAGGACTTTGAAGCCACCATAATGGGTGCATGAAGCCTTGGACGAAATATACAAGATGCCACTTCATAAATTTCGTCCCGAGGCTATTTTAGGTGCTGCGTCACCTTATTATTGGGCCAGGCCCATGTAATTTCGAAATACATAAGTATAGGCTATTTTAGAGTCCGTATGTGTGGGGAAACAAGAGATAGGGTTGATTTCGGACCCCTCCACCAAGGGCCACGAAATTCCCCCCTCTTCCTCCATATATACAGCCCTTAGGGCATCGTTTAGACTTTGGGTTTTGTTTAGATTAAAAGTTCGCCATAGCTGCAACTTCGCGTACTTCGTTTGTGTTCAACGACCAGACAAAGGCGTCACAGAACCCCACCTTGATCGATAAAGCTTTCATCTTATATTCGCAATATCCAGATTGCAATCTCAGTTTCTTGCTTGTTCTTCGTTTGCTCGCAGGAAACAGACCCTCGTGGTCAGGTTGATCGTGCTCCGGCGTGGTCAATAACCTCTCGGAGTTGGTTTAGCGATTGCTAAGGCGCGACGTCCTCGCACGTTCGTAGTCGGATCGTCAAAGTCGACTTCCACCAAAGCGAAATCCACCATCTCATCGAAAGACGGGACACCTTTGCCTCTATCATAAACGCTGCAATTTTTGAAGCAATTCACGTTGATAATATGGTGGAACCCAACGCGTACGCATAGCAGTTTTCAAAGCAGCCCAAGTAGTTGGAATAGGATACAATCTACAATGTTCAGACCACCATACACATGCAAAACTAGTGAAAGCACAAACAGCAGCAGCAACTCGTCTCTCCTCAGGATATTGTAAACATGTAAATCGTTGTTCAGTTTCTAACTCCCAAGTAAGATATATATCAGGAACATATCTACCCTCAAATGGTGGAATATTCAATTTCAGTTTAGGAATATGGACATTATCTCGTACCTGAGGTGGTGGTGCAGGCCTACCATTACGAATATATACCTGAGGTCGACCTGCTGGTGGTGGTACAGGTGGCTGCACGTAGTGTTGATTTTGATCAACCTCATCCTCATAGTCTCCCACATAATCATCCTCCTCCGCATCAGCAGCAGGAGCCACAGAAGTATCAACAGCAGCACCAACAGTTTGGCCAAACGCAAGAGGAACACGGCTTGGTCGGCGGAGGTCTGCTTCGCGACGTGGAGGTAGTCGTTGTTGTTGTTGTTGTTGGAGAGGTGCGTTAGCTGCAGCGGGTGGTGGTGGTGGAAGACGCGCGAGCAATTCATTAAACTTGTTATCGAGCTTTGTTTCGAACGTCTTCTCAAAGCCAGTGATCTTCTCCATGGCCTCTTCAAAATTGTTCAGCACATCTTGCACCTGTTCAGTCATCATTTGCTGAAACTTATCATGAAGCTCCTTGTTCGATAAATTCTCCCAGTCAATCTCGTCGGCTTGTGATCCTGGCATGGTTAGCAGCAATAGAAACACACAAGAATATGATCCTATAGACTACGAACAAGTGGTGGTGGTGGGTGTCACAAATCCGTCAAGCAAATCTCAAATTCTTACCAGTTCTTACCCAGCAGCAGGCGGTGATCGGCAACCGTTGTAGTCAAAAACTCTCAAAGCTTGGATAGAGCGATTACCAGGGAGAGTCAAACGCACGACGTAGATGTATGTGGAGCTGGGAAGGCTTATAATATGGTAGCAAAAAGGGTCAGCAATAATCAATTCAGAGATGCAAAGTTGAATAAACGCTCAACGACGGTACTGTGCTGGTCCTAGGCTAGACTGTGCTAGAGACGCGAGCCTAGAACACTAACAAAATCACGGCGCGGCACGTAAACAAGGGAAAAGCACACTCTGAATTTTTTTTTTCGCTCTTTTTTTTCTTTTTTTTTGCGCTGCTTTTTCTTTTTTTTGCGAAAAATCACTATAATGGCGAGTGTCTCAAAACTCTTCCTAGCTCAAACTGACAGGATGGGCACGAAATTTTTTCGACCAAATTTTTTTTTTTCGACTGCCCGGACCCAAAAACTGGAAACGGGTCAAAAAAAACTTCCTATAATGGCACCTGTCTCAAAACACTCAGAAACACCTAAAAATAGGATAGCCAGAAATTTTTTCGAAAAATGCGTTTTCGAAAAATTTTGGGCCTAAACGGAGCGTGGCTACCCGACTTTTTTTTTCCGAAACCTACTCCGGCAAGGAAACACGAATCGGAATCTAGATGGATCCCGAAAACAAACCTAATAAGCAAGGAACTCGGATTGGTGGTGGATAGATGGTGGTGGTATATGGCAGCGGTGGTGGTAGCGGTGGTAGTATAAGGATATGGATCGGTGGTGGTATATGGGCACGGATTGGTGGTGGTATATGGATACGGATTCGGAGCGGTGGTGGTAGATGGCAGGGGCGATGATAATGGTGCGGCGGCGGCGTGACAACTTATGACCAAAACTCGAAACTCTAAAAGACTAGACTCTAAGACCAGCAACTAGACACGACGATGCAACCGCAAATTCAACAAAGCAAAACCCTAAAAAGATTATGCAAGGCTCAGATTGGTTCGGATATGATGAACTAACCCTAATTTTTTTTGTGGCTTTTTCGTGGACTATAGGTATGAAGAACAGACTCGATCTAAACTACGAAAAACTGTAAAATCTCACCGAGCAACCTGGAAATCTGATACCACTTGATAGAGGCAAAGGTATCCCGTCTTTCGATGAGATGGTGGATTTCGCTTTGGTGGAAGTCGACTTTGACGATCCGACTACGAACGTGCGAGGACGTCGCGCCTTAGCAATCGCTAAACCAACTCCGAGAGGTTATTGACCACGCCGGGCACGATCAACCTGACCACGAGGGTCTGTTTCCTGCGAGCAAACGAAGAACAAGCAAGAAACTAAGATTGCAATCTGGATATTGCGAATATAAGATGAAAGCTTTATTGATCAAGGTGGGGTTCTGTGACGCCTTTGTCTGGTCGTTGAACACAAACGAAGTACGCGAAGTTGCAGCTATGGCGAACTTTTAATCTAAACAAAACCCAAAGTCTAAACGATGCCCTAATGGCTGTATATATGGAGGAAGAGGGGGGAATTTCGTGGCCCTTGGTGGAGGGGTCCGAAATCAACCCTATCTCTTGTTTCCCCACACATACGGACTCTAAAAATAGCCTATACTTATGTATTTCGAAATTACATG
>NW_021189284.1:0-59912 GCF_002162155.2 Triticum dicoccoides | reverse complement strand
CTGAAATTTATCATGCAAATCCTTATTCGTCATGTTCTCCCAGTCAGTCTCGTCGGCTTGTGATCCTGGCATGGTTAGCAGCAATAGAAACACACAAGAATATGATCCTACAGACTACTAACAAGAGGTGGTGGTGGGTGTCACAAATCCGTCAAGCAAATCTCAAATTCTTACCAGTTCTTACCCGGCAGCAGGCGGTGATCGGCAACCGTTGTAGTCAAAAACTCTCAAAGCTTGGATAGAGCGATTACCAGGGAGAGTCAAACGCACGACGTAGATGTATGTGGAGCTGGGAAGGCTTATAATATGGTAGCAAAAAGGGTCAGCAATAATCAATTCAGAGATGCAAAGTTGAATAAACGCTCAACGACGGTACTGTGCTGGTCCTAGGCTAGACTGTGCTAGAGACGCGAGCCTAGAACACCAACAAAATCACGGCGCGGCACGTAAACAAGGGAAAAGCACACTATGGATTTTTTTTTCGCTCTATTTTTTTTTTTGCGCTCTTTTTTTTTGCGCTGTTTTTTTTTTGCGAAAAATCACTATAATGGCGAGTGTCTCAAAACTCTTCCTAGCTCAAACTGACAGGATGGGCACGAAATTTTTTCGACCAATTTTTTTTTCGACTGCCCGAACCCAAAATGATGAGGACATGACTACCTTGGATATGACCAAAAATATTGCATATATGCATATTTGTCAGGTGATTTCTAGTGCAAACTATTCAATAATCTATTTATGTTATCCAGAACAAAAATACTTCACACACTTTTGTGTTTTGTCTAATTGCAGGTGTATGAGACATTTGTACAATCCACATATGAAGATAAGGAAGAAAGAGATGTTTATTTTCTGTCCAAAAAGTTCTCTCACGTCACTTTTGGCCCAAGAGAAGATAGAGTCCAAGTCTCTCACGTTCTGGATTCAGATTCGGACTGCACAGACACACCTGACTCAAAACGCATACAAGTTTTTCATACGGACTCCGAATTGGGTGATTCTTTCTTTGTTGGAAACTAGATTTCGTGCACTTTCCAACCCAATTGGAATCACCTTCAAATTCGTCCGGAGCGTTGAGTTGTGGACGAAACAATCTGATGCTGCAGCAGAATCCGAGTCAAACTACAAGTCCAAAGGTGTTACATCACCTCCACTTGGGCCCATTGGCCTTGTACGACCTAGATTTAGTTTTAGGCTGCCTTGGGACGTCCTCCCACCTCCTTGGCCGCCACCCCTTGCTCCTATATAAGTAGATCCATCTAGTAGCTTTTCCTTGGGATTTGTTTAGTTAAAAGTTAGCCATTGCAACTTCGTGTACTTCGTTTGTGTCCAACGACCAGACCAAGACCGCTTACGGATCCCCACCATTATCAATACCTCATATATATTTGCAATATTCAGATTGCTTTATCATATTCTTGCTCGTTCTTCGATTGCTTGCAGGAATAGACCTTCGTGGTCAGGCTGACCGTGCTTCCGGCATCGTCAGTAACCTCAGGAGATTGGTTTAGCGATTGCTAAGGCGCAACGTCGTGCATGTTTGTAGTCAGATTGTCAAAGTCGTCTCCACCAAATCGATAGTTATCATCTCATCGAAAGATCGGGAGCCTAGCCTCTATCAAGTGGTATCAGTTTTCAAGTTGCTCGGTGAGAATTTCCAGTTTTCCTAGATTAGATTTATTTTCTTACCTATTGTCCAAGAAAAAGCCACAAAAAAGAGTTAGATCTATTCATCCTTGGTCCAAGCCAGTCTGAGCCTTTGCAATTTTCTTTTCATTGCTTGCATAGTTGAATTATCGGTTGCATCGTCGTGTCGAGTTGCTGGTCTTAGTGTCTAGTTCGTTTAGAGTTTCGAGTTCTGTTCACATTAGTCACGCCACTGCTGCATCATTATCTCTTCCGCTGTCCACCACCCATCCATCAATTTCCACCACGTGCTACCCACCATTCATTGTCATAATAATAGTTGAGATCGTTCACATCTTCACTTGATCCAATCTGCATCTTATCTAGTTTGTTTTGGAAAGAGGGAGAAAAAAAGAGAGAAAAAAAACGAGAAAAAAAGGAAAAAAAAGTCAGAGAAAAAAAGGAGAGAAAGAAAAAAAAGTGTGAGGAAAAAAAAGAGAGAAGAAAAAAAACAAAAAAATCGGCACAAACTTTTTCAGAGGAAAGTTGGAGACAAAGTTGTTGATATATCCTGCTTGGCTGTTGTTTCACCTTATTATCTTCACTGCTGTTGTGATCTTCACTTATATCTTGCTGTCAAGAGCTACTTAGTATCCTTCATTGATGCTAGTTGTGCTACGCCGTGACCTCATTAGTGTTCTAGGCTCGCGTCTCTAGTCCGGTCTAGCCTAGGACCAGCACAGTACCGTCGTTGAGCGTTTATTCAACATTGCATCTTTGAATTGATTATTGCTAATCTTTTGCTACCATATATAGCCAACCCAGCTCCACATATTTCTACACCGTGTATACGTACGCTCCCCTGGCAATCGCTTTACTCAATATTCGGAGTTACTTGAAACCGCTGGTTGCCGATCACCGCCTGCTGCATGGTAAGAACTTGTAAGACATTGATATTTGCTTTACTGTGAGCGTTTTACCACCACATCCTAGTAGTTATAGGAACATTATTTTTGGGTTTTGTTTCTTGTTCTACTAATCATGACAGGATCCAGAGTCAATTCATGGGCTTTGTCGATCGCAGGAGACGTGCCACCACCTTTGCAAATACCACAACCGTCACGAGAGGTGCACAAACATCCAAATGCACATGATCAGGTTAATGTATCTATACCACCATTTAATGGCCGTTTTAAACCTGCTTTATATATTGAATGGGAGTTCGACATAAAAAATATATTTGCTTCCCATAATTTCAATGAACATAAAAAGGTTAAGGTTGCGGTTGGTTCTTTCACTGGTTATGCTTTGGTTTGGTGGAGTGAATATTGTCGGTTACACCCTGATTATATACCTATTACTTGGGATGATTTGAAACTTGCCATGCGACATACTTTTGTCCCTGCTTATTATACTCGTGACATGATTAAGAAGTTGCAACACTTAAAACAAGGTAGTGAAACTGTAACAAAATATTATGATGATTTACAAACTACCTTGTTGCATTCCTCTTTAGAAGAAAGTGAAGATGATTTTATGGATAGATTTTGGGGAGGATTAAA
Organism: Triticum dicoccoides; assembly: GCF_002162155.2. Lineage (NCBI taxonomy): Eukaryota > Viridiplantae > Streptophyta > Magnoliopsida > Poales > Poaceae > Triticum > Triticum dicoccoides. Next base: position 56,724 of record NW_021189284.1, on the reverse strand, counting down.
CCGTGATATTCAAGAGATACTAATTCATGAAGAGTGTTATCCTATGGACCATTTGTTTCATCTTGCTTGCAAAGCTGAACAGGAAATAAAACAACGTGTTGGCCACGAGAAGAACAAGCGCACGGTGCACATTCCAAGAGTTGATATGATTGTTCCTTCAACTACTAGGCATACTATGACAACCACATCCGTTGTTGTCAGGACTACATCACCTCCACCATGTGACACATCGCCCCCGAGAGTGGCTACATCATCTGAGTTGATCATAAGAGGTAATGACAAAGGTACTGATCTTCCATCTCTACATGAGAATGATGAATGCCTTGTCAATTTGAATGCACCATCTGATGAGCTACCCACTACTTTGATCACACCACCTATTTTAGAGGACTACGTTGATAATTTGACTTTGCCATGTGATCAAACAACTGAAATACCAACAATTTTGAGTGCACCCATTGAATTAACTATTGATGCAAAAGAACCAATGTATAATCATTTTGATATGACCTCTAATCTTGGTGATGATTCTGTGTTGAATGACTTATTGCATGTTTGCTTATTTAAGCATGTTGTAGCATGTAAATTTGATGCAAGTAAGGTTTATTAACCAATGTTGGGATGGTTTAATGATGAACATTGTCAATCTTTTGAAATAAATAAGAGCTTCACTTATATGTGCAAACTGAGTTGCAATATTTTCATGCCTTCTACTTCTTGCGCTAATTTTTTGGCTTTAGATTTTATGAACTATGCAAGTTACTCATCTATTCATGTGTCATATATGCAAAAATCAAGGGAAGTAAAAATGGATGACATATACATATACAACATGTACACCTTGTCTCTTTTGTTAGCCACATTTCAGATTAAGCAACGCCGAGGACGGCTTTATTTTCAAGAAGGGGAGGATGATGAGGACATGACTACCTTGGATATGACCAAAAATATTGCATATATGCATATTTGTCAGGTGATTTCTAGTGCAAACTATTCAATAATCTATTTATGTTATCCAGAACAAAAATACTTCACACACTTTTGTGTTTTGTCTAATTGCAGGTGTATGAGACATTTGTACAATCCACATATGAAGATAAGGAAGAAAGAGATGTTTATTTGCTGTCCGAAAAGTTCTCTCACGTCACTTTTGGCCCAAGAGAAGATAGAGTCCAAGTCTCTCACGTTCTGGATTCAGATTCGGACTGCACAGACACACCTGACTCAAAACGCACACAAGTTTTTCATACGGACTCCGAATTGGGTGATTCTTTCTTTGTTGGAAACTAGATTTCGTGCACTTTTCAACCCAATTGGAATCACCTTCAAATTCGTCCGGAGCGTTGAGTCCTGGACGAAACAATCTGATGCTGCAGCAGAATCCGAATCAAACTACAAGTCCAAAGGTGTTACATCACCTCCACTTGGGCCCATTGGCCTTGTACGACCTAGATTTAGTTTTAGGCTGCCTTGGGACGTCCTCCCACCTCCTTGGCCGCCACCCCTTGCTCCTATATAAGTAGATCCATCTAGTAGCTTTTCCTTGGGATTTGTTTAGTTAAAAGTTAGCCATTGCAACTTCGTGTACTTCGTTTGTGTCCAACGACCAGACCAAGACCGCTTACGGATCCCCACCATTATCAATACCTCATATATATTTGCAATATTCAGATTGCTTTATCATATTCTTGCTCGTTCTTCGATTGCTTGCAGGAATAGACCTTCGTGGTCAGGCTGACCGTGCTTCCGGCATCGTCAGTAACCTCAGGAGATTGGTTTAGCGATTGCTAAGGCGCAACGTCGTGCACGTTTGTAGTCAGATCGTCAAAGTCGTCTCCACCAAATCGATAGTTATCATCTCATCGAAAGATCGGGAGCCTAGCCTCTATCACAAAAGCTGGAAACGGGTCAAAAAAAACTTCCTATAATGGCACCTGTCTCAAAACACTCAGAAACACCTAAAAATAGGATAGCCAGAAAATTTTTTCGACCATTTTTTTTTCTGAAACCTATTCCGGCAACGAAACACGAATCGAAATCTAGATGGATCTCGAAAATAAACCTAATATTACAAGAACTCGGATTGGTGGTGGATATATAATGGTAGATGTCAGCGGTGGTGGTATATGACAGTTGTGGTGGTATATGGATACGGATTCGAAGCGGTGGCGGATAAGCGGTGGTGGTAGATGGCAGGGGTGATGATGAAGGTGCGGCGGCGGCGTGACAACTTATGACCAGAACTCGAAACTCTAAAAGACTAGACTCTAAGACCAACAACTAGACACGACGATGCAACCGCAAATTCAACAAAGCAAAACCCTAAAAAGATTATGCAAAGGCTCAGATTGGTTCGGATATGATGAACTAACCCTAATTTTTTTGTGGCTTTTTCGTGGACTATAGGTATGAAGAACAGACTCGATCTAAACTACGAAAAACTGTAAAATCTCACCGAGCAACCTGGAAATCTGATACCACTTGATAGAGGCAAAGGTGTCCCATCTTTCGATGAGATGATAGATATCGCTTTGGTGGCAGTCGACTTTGATGATCCGACTACGAACGTGCGAGGACGTCGCGCCTTAGCAATCGCTAAACCAACTCCGAGAGGTTATTGACCACGCCGGAGCACGATCAACCTGACCACGAGGGTCTGTTTCCTGCGAGCAAACGAAGAACAAGCAAGAAACTGAGATTGCAATCTGGATATTGCGAATATAAGATGAAAGCTTTATTGATCAAGGTGGGGTTCTTTGACGCCTTTGTCTGGTCGTTGAATACAAACGAAGTACGCGAAGTTGCAGCTATGGCGAACTTTTAATCTAAACAAAACCCAAAGTCTAAACGATGCCCTAAGGGCTGTATATATGGAGGAAGAGGGGGGGATTTCGTGGCCCTTGGTGGAGGGGTCCGAAATCAACCCTATCTCTTGTTTCCCCACACATACGGACTCTAAAAATAGCCTATACTTATGTATTTCGAAATTACATGGGCCTGGCCCAATAATAAGGTGACGCAGCACCTAAAATAGCCTCGGGACGAAATTTATGAAGTGGCATCTTGTATATTTCGTCCAAGGCTTCATGCACCCATTATGGTGGCTTCAAAGTCCTAAAATCATCACTTGTAACTCCGTTCTTGTTCCCCTTGCGCATGCCATCATCTCCATGCTTGTTCTTGCTCCAATGTTCATCCTTCTCCAAGCTAGGCCCTTCATTTGTAAGCAAAACAAATGTATCCAATTTAGGCAGCATCATATTCTCATGAACATTAGAATCATTACCAAGAAACGAAAGTACCTGGTAATTTAGTTGGCGTGCACGAGCTCTAGTAATTGGTCCAGTATGTATAGCAGCAGGGGCTGTGGGTGTAACAATTGTATTGATGTCCTCATCACTCCACATCAGCAGTAGGAGCCACAGAAGTATCAACAGCAGCACCAGCAGTTTGGCCCGACTGAAGAGGGACACGGCTCGCTCGGCGGAGGGCTGTTTCCTGACGTGGAGGTAGTCGGTGTTGTTGCTGTTGTTGCAGAGGTGCGGCAGGAGCAGCGGTGGTGGTGGTGGAAAACGCGAAAGCAATTCAGCAAACTTGTTATCGAGCTTTGTTTCAAACGTCTTCTCCATGCCATCTATCTTCTCCATGGCCTCTTCAAATCTGTTTATCACATCTTGCACCTGTACACTCATCATTTGCTGAAACGTATCATGAAGCTCCTTGTTCGTCAAGTTCTCCCAGTCAGTCTCGTCGGATTGTGATCCTGGCATGGTTAGCAGCAATAGAAACACACAAGAATATGATCCTACAAACTACTCACAAGTGGTGGTGGTGGCGGGTGTCACAAATCCGTCAAGCAAATCTCAAATTCTTACCAGTTCTTACCCAGCAGCAGTGATAAGAACATGACTACCTTGGATATGACCAAAAATATTGCACATATGCATATTTGTAAGGTGATTTCTAGTGCAAACTATTCAATAATCTATTTATGTTATCCAGAACAAAAATACTTCACACACTTTTGTGTTTTGTCTAATTGCAGGTGTATGGGACATTTGTACAATCCACATATGAAGATAAGGAAGAAAGAGATGTTTATTTGCTGTCCAAAAAGTTCTCTCGCGTCACTTTTGGCCCAAGAGAAGATAGAGTCCAAGTCTCTCACGTTCTGGATTCAGATTCGGACTGCACAGACACACCTGACTCAAAACGCACACAAGTTTTTCATACGGACTCCGAATTGGGTGATTCTTTTTTTGTTGGAAACTAGATTTCGTGCACTTTCCAACCCAATTGGAATCACCTTCAAATTCGTCCGGAGAGTTGAGTTGTGGACGAAACAATCTGATGCTGCAGCAGAATCCGAGTCAAACTACAAGTCCAAAGGTGTTACATCACCTCCACTTGGGCCCATTGGCCTTGTACGACCTAGATTTAGTTTTAGGCTGCCTTGGGACGTCCTCCCACCTCCTTGGCCGCCACCCCTTGCTCCTATATAAGTAGATCCATCTAGTAGCTTTTTCTTGGGATTTGTTTAGTTAAAAGTTAGCCATTGCAACTTCGTGTACTTCGTTTGTGTCCAACGACCAGACCAAGACCGCTTTCGGATCCCCACCTTTATCAATACTTCATACATATTTGCAATATTCAGATTGCTTTTATCATATTCTTGCTCGTTCTTCGATTGCTTGCAGGAATAGACCTTCGTGGTCAGGTTGATCGTGCACCGGCGTGGTCAATAACCTCTGGAGATTGGTTTAGCGATTGCTAAGGCGCAACGTCGTGCACGTGTGTAGTCGGATCGTCAAAGTCGTCTCCACCAAATCGATAGTTACCATCTCATCGAAAGATCGGGACACCCCCGCCTCTATCAAGTGGTATCAGTTTTCAGGTTGCTCGGTGAGAATTTCCAGTTTTCCAAAATTAGATTTATTTTCTTACCTATTGTCCAAGAAAAAGCCACAAAAAAGAGTTAGATCTATTCATCCTTGGTCCAAGCCAGTCTGAGCCTTTGCAATTTTCTTTTCATTGCTTGCATAGTTGAATTATCGGTTGCATCGTCGTGTCGAGTTGCTGGTCTTAGTGTCTAGTTCGTTTAGAGTTTCGAGTTCTGTTCACATTAGTCACGCCACCGCTGCATCATTATCTCTTCCGCTGTCCACCGCCCATCCATCAATTTCCCCCCCGTGCTACCCATCATTCATTGTCATAATAATAGTTGAGATCGTTCACATCTTCACTTGATCCAATCTGCATCTTATCTGGTTTGTTTTGGAAAGAGGGAGAAAAAAAAACAAGAGAAAAAAAAGGATCCGAAAAATATTGCATATATGCATATTTGTAAGGTGATTTCTAGTGCAAACTATTCAATAATCTATTTATGTTATCCAGAACAAAAATACTTCACACACTTTTGTGTTTTGTCTAATTGCAGGTGTATGGGACATTTGTACAATCCACATATGAAGATAAGGAAGAAAGAAATGTTTATTTGCTGTCCAAAAAGTTCTCTCACGTCACTTTTGGCCCAAGAGAAGATAGAGTCCAAGTCTCTCACGTTCTGGATTCAGATTCGGACTGCACAGACACACCTGACTCAAAACGCACACAAGTTTTTCATACGTACTCCGAATTGGGTGATTCTTTTTTTGTTGGAAACTAGATTTCGTGCACTTTCCAACCCAATTGGAATCACCTTCAAATTCGTCCGGAGCATTGAGTTGTGGACGAAACAATCTGATGCTATAGCAGAATCCGAGTCAAACTACAAGTCCAAAGGTGTTACATCACCTCCACTTGGGCCCATTGGCCTTGTACGACCTAGATTTAGTGTTCTAGGCTCGCGTCTCTAGTCCGGTCTAGCCTAGGACCAGCACAGTACCGTCGTTGAGCGTTTATTCAACATTGCATCTTTGAATTGATTATTGCTAATCTTTTGCTACCATATATAGCCAACCCAGCTCCACATATTTCTACACCGTGTATACGTACGCTCCCCTGGCAATCGCTTTACTCAATATTCGAAGTTACTTGACACCGTTGGTTGCCGATCACCGCCTGCTGCATGGTAAGAACTTGTAAGACATTGATATTTGCTTTACTGTGAGCGTTTTACCACCACATCCTAGTAGTTAGAGGAACATTATTTTTGGATTTTGTTTCTTGTTCTACTAATCATGACAGGATCCAGAGTCAATTCATGGGCTTTGTCAATCGCGGGAGACGTGCCACCACCTTTGCAAATACCACAACCGTCACGAGAGGTGCACAAACATCCAAATGCACGTGATCAGGTTAATGTATCTGTACCACCATTTAATGGCCGTTTTAAACCTGCTTTATATATTGAATGGGAGTTCGACATAAAAAATATATTTGCTTCCCATAATTTCAATGAACATAAAAAGGTTAAGGTTGCGGTTGGTTCTTTCACTGGTTATGCTTTGGTTTGGTGGAGTGAATATTGTCGGTTACACCCTGATTATATACCTACTACTTGGGATGATTTGAAACTTGCCATGCGACATACTTTCGTCCCTGCTTATTATACTCGTGACATGATTAAGAAGTTGCAACACTTAAAACAAGGTAGTGAAACTGTAACAAAATATTATGATGATTTACAAACTACCTTGTTGCATTCCTCTTTAGAAGAAAGTGAAGATGATTTTATGGATAGATTTTGGGGAGGATTAAACCGTGATATTCAAGAGATACTAATTCATGAAGAGTGTTATCCTATGGACCATTTGTTTCATCTTGCTTGCAAAGCTGAACAGGAAATAAAACGACGTGTTGGCCACGAGGAGAACAAGCGCACGGTGCACATTCCAAGAGTTGATATGATTGTTCCTTCAACTACTAGGCATACTATGACAACCATATCCGTTGTTGTCAGGACTACATCACCTCCACCATGTGACACATCGCCCCCAAGAGTGGCTACATCATCTGAGTTGATCATAAGAGGTAATGACAAAGGTACTGATCTTCCATCTCAACATGAGAATGATGAATGCCTTGTCAATTTGAATGCACCATCTGATGAGCTACCCACTACTTTGATCACACCACCTGTTTTAGAGGACTACGTTGATAATTTGACTTTGCCATGTGATCAAACAACTGAAATACCAACAATTTTGAGTGCACCCATTGAATTAACTATTGATGCAAAAGAACCAATGTTTAATCATTTTGATATGACCTCTAATCTTGGTGATGATTCTGTGTTGAATGACTTATTGCATGTTTGCTTATTTAAGCATGTTGTAGCATGTAAATTTGATGCAAGTAAGGTTTATTCACCAATGTTGGGATGGTTTAATGATGAACATTGTCAATCTTTTGAAATGAATAAGAGCTTCACTTATATGTGCAAACTGAGTTGCAATATTTTCATGCCTTCTACTTCTTGTGCTAATTTTTTTGGCTTTAGATTTTATGAACTATGCAAGTTACTCATCTATTCATGTGTCATATATGCAAAAATCAAGGGAAGTAAAAATGGATGACATATACATATACAACATGTACACCTTCTCTCTATTGTTAGCCACATTTCAGATTAAGCAACGCCCAGGACGGCTTTATTTTCAAGAAGGGGAGGATGATAAGAACATGACTACCTTGGATATGACCAAAAATATTGCATATATGCATATTTGTAAGGTGATTTCTAGTGCAAACTATTCAATAATCTATTTATGTTATCCAGAACAAAAATACTTCACACACTTTTGTGTTTTGTCTAATTGCAGGTGTATGGGACATTTGTACAATCCACATATGAAGATAAGGAAGAAAGAGATGTTTATTTGCTGTCCAAAAAGTTCTCTCACGTCACTTTTGGCCCAAGAGAAGATAGAGTCCAAGTCTCTCACGTTCTGGATTTAGATTCGGACTGCACAGACACACCTGACTCAAAACGCACACAAGTTTTTCATACGGACTCCGAATTGGGTGATTCATTTTTGTTGGAAACTAGATTTCGTGCACTTTCCAACCCAATTGGAATCACCTTCAAATTCGTCCGGAGCGTTGAGTTGTGGACGAAACAATCTGATGCTGCAGCAGAATCCGAGTCAAACTACAAGTCCAAAGGTGTTACATCACCTCCACTTGGGCCCATTGGCCTTGTACGACCTAGATTTAGTTTTAGGCTGCCTTGGGACGTCCTCCCACCTCCTTGGCCGCCACCCCTTGCTCCTATATAAGTAGATCCATCTAGTAGCTTTTCCTTGGGATTTGTTTAGTTAAAAGTTAGCCATTGCAACTTCGTGTACTTCGTTTGTGTCCAACGACCAGACCAAGACCGCTTTCGGATCCCCACCTTTATCAATACTTCATACATATTTGCAATATTCAGATTGCTTTTATCATATTCTTGCTCGTTCTTCGATTGCTTGCAGGAATAGACCTTCGTGGTCAGGTTGATCGTGCACCGGCGTGGTCAATAACCTCTGGAGATTGGTTTAGCGATTGCTAAGGCGCAACGTCGTGCACGTTTGTAGTCGGATCGTCAAAGTCGTCTCCACCAAATCGATAGTTACCATCTCATCGAAAGATCGGGACACCCCCGCCTCTATTAAGCAGGCGGTGATCGGCAACTGTTATAGTCAAAACTCTCAAAAGCTTGGATAGAGCGATTGCCAGGGAGAGTTAAACGCACGACGTAGATGTATGTGGAGCTGGGAAGGCTTATAGTATGGTAGCAAAAAGGGTCAGCAATAATCAATTCAGAGATGCAAAGTTGAATAAACGCTCAACGACGGTACTGTGCTGGTCCTAGGCTAGACCGTGCTAGAGACGCGAGCCTAGAACACTAACAAAATCACGGCGCTGCACGTAAATAAGGGAAAAGCACACTCTGGAACTTTTTTTTCGCTCTTTTTTTTGCGCTCCTCTTTTTTTTTGCGAAAAATCACTATAATGGCGAGTGTCTCAAAACTCTTCCCTCGTCAAACTGATAGGATGGGCACGAAATTTTTTTTCACTTTTTTTTTCGGAAATCACGGCAGCGACGACGAAAAAGTGCGACAAAAAATCACTATGATGGCACGTGGCTCAAAAGACTCAAAAAAGCCTAAAAATAGGCTAGGGAAAAAATTGCCCCGGAAATTTTTGGCCTAAAAACTGCCCGGGGGTCTCCAGACTCTTTTTTTTTCGAGACCTACGCAGGCAAGGAAACACGAATCGGAATTTAGATTGATCTCAAGAACAAACCTAATATGAGAAGAACTCGGATTGGTGGTGGATATATGGTTGTGGTATATGGCAGCGGTGGTGGTATATGGTAGCGGTGGTGGTATATGGATACAGATTGGTGGTGTTATATGGATACGGATTGGTGGTGGTATATGGATATGGATTCAGAGCGGTGGCGGATAAGCAAAAGTGGTAGATGGGCGATGATGATGGTGCGGCGGCGGCGTGACAACTTATGACCAGAACTCGAAACTCTAAAAGACTAGACTCTAAGACCAGCAACTTGACACGACGATGCAACCGCAAATTCAACAAAGCAAAAACCCTAAAAAGATTATGCAAAGGCTCAGATTGGTTCAGATATGATGAACTAACCCTAAATTTTTTGTGGCTTTTTTGTGGACTGTAGGTATGAAGAACAGACTCGATCCAATCTACGAAAAACTGTAAAATCTCACCGAGCAACCTGGAAATTTGATACCACTTGATAGAGGCTAAGGTCTCCCGATGTTTCGATGACATGGTGGCTATCGTTTTCTGTGGGAGTCGACTTTGATGATCCGACTACGAACGTGCGAGACGTCGCGCCTTAGCAATCGCTAAACCAACTTCCGAGGGTTATTGACCACGCCGGAGCACGATCAACCTGACCACGAGGGTCTGTTTCCTGCGAGCAAACGAAGAACAAGCAAGAAACTGAGATTGCAATCTGGATATTGCGAATATAAAATGAAAGCTTTATTGATCAAGGTGGGGTTCCGTGACGTCTTGGTCTGGTCGTTGGACACAAACGAAGTACGCGAAGTTGCAGCTATGGCGAACTTTTAATCTAAACAAAACCCAAAGTCTAAACGACGCCCTAAGGGCTGTATATATGGAGGAAGAGGGGGGAATTTCGTGGCCCTTGAGGGTGGGGTCCGAAACCAACCCTAACTCTTGTTTCCCCACACATACGGACTCTAAAAATAGCCTATACTTAAGTATTTCGAAATTACATGGGCCTGGCCCATTACTAAGGTGACGCAGCACCTAGAATAGCCTATGGACGAATATTATGAAGTGGCATCTTGTATATTTCGTCCAAGGCTTCATGCACTCCTTATGGCGGATTAAAAGTCCTGAAATCATCACTTGTAACTCCATTCTTGATCCCCTTGCACAGGCCACCAACTCCATGTGTGTTCTTGCTCCAATGTTCATCCTTCTCCAAGCTAGGCCCTTCATTTGTAAGCAAAACAAATGTATCCAATTTAGGCAGCATCATAATCTCATGAACATTAGAATCATTACCAAGAAACGAAAGTACCTGGAAATTTAATTAGCGTGCGCGAGCTCTAGTAATTGGTCCAGTATATGTAACAGTAGGGGCTGTGGGTGTAACAATGGTATTGATGTCCTCATCAAGGTTGGTTCTTGAGATCAATCTAAATTCCGATTCGTGTTTCCTTGCCTGCGTAGGTCTCGGAAAAAAAAATTCACGGGCAAATTTTTTTCCCTATCCTATTTTTAGGCTTTTCTGAGTCTTTTGAGCCACGTGCCATCATAGTGATTTTTTGTCGCACTTTTTCGTCGTCGCTGCTCTGTTTTCCGAAAAAAAAGTGAAAAAAAAATTTCGTGCCCATCCTATCAGTTTGACGAGGGAAGAGTTTTGAGACACTCGCCATTATAGCGATTTTTCGCAAAAAAAAAGAGGAGCGCAAAAAAAAGGAGCGCAAAAAAAAAGAGCGAAAAAAAAAATAGTTCCAGAGTGTGCTTTTCCCTTATTTACGTGCAGCGCCGTGATTTTGTTAGTGTTCTAGGCTCGCGTCTCTAGCACGGTCTATCCTAGGACCAGCACAGTACCGTCGTTGAGCGTTTATTCAACTTTGCATCTCTGAATTGATTATTGCTGACCCTTTTTGCTACCATACTATAAGCCTTCCCAGCTCCACATACATCTACGTCGTGCGTTTGACTCTCCCTGGCAATCGCTCTATCCAAGCTTTTGAGAGTTTTGACTATAACGGTTGCCGATCACCGCCTGCTGCTGGGTAAGAACTGGTAAGAATTTGAGATTTGCTTGACGGATTTGTGACACCCGCCACCACCACCACTTGTTACTAGCTTGTAGGATCATATTCTTGTGTGTTTCTATTGCTGCTAACCATGCCAGGATCACAAGCCAACGAGACTGACTGGGAGAACTTGACGAACATGGAGCTTCATGATACGTTTCAGCAAATGATGAGTGTACAGGTGCAAGATGTGATAAACAGATTTGAAGAGGCCATGGAGAAGATAGATGGCATGGAGAAGACGTTTGAAACAAAGCTCGATAACAAGTTTGCTGAATTGCTTTCGCGTTTTCCACCACCACCACCGGCTGCTCCTACCGCACCTCTGCAACAATAGCAACAACACCGACTACCTCCACGTCGGGAAACAGCCCTCCGCCGAGCAAGCCGTGTCCCTCTTCAGTCGGGCCAAACTGCTGGTGCTGCTGTTGATACTTCTGTGGCTCCTACTGCTGATGTGGAGGAGGATGATTATGTGGGAGATTATGAGGATGAGGTTGATCAAAATCAGAACTACATGCCACCACTAGCACAGCAACCACCAGGTCGTCCACATGCAAATAATGGCAATGGTAGGGCTCACCCTCAGGTACGAGATCATGACCATCTCCCTAAACTAAAATTGAATATTCCACCATTTGAGGGTAGATATGTTCCTGATATATATCTTACTTGGGAGTTAGAAACTGAACAACGATTTACATGTTTACAATATCCCGAGGAGAGACGTGTTCCTGCTGCTGTTTGTGCATTCACTAGTTTTGCATGTGTTTGGTGGTCTGAGCATTGTAGATTATATCCTATTCCGGCTACTTGGGCTGCTTTGAAAACTGCTATGCGTACTCGTTGGGTTCCACCATATTATCAACGTGAATTACTTCAAAAATTGCAGCGCTTAAGACAGGGAAAAAATTCTATAGAAGAATATTATCAGGAATTACAAACTGGCATGATTAGATGTGGTATTGTTGAGGAGAATGAAGCTATGCTTGCACGTTTTATGGGTGGATTAAATAGAGATATTCAGACGATTCTAGAGTATAAGGAGTATACTAATATCACTCGTTTATTCCATCTTGCTTGTAAAGCTGAACGTGAAGTGCAGGATCGACAGGCATTGGCGCGGACTAATTTTTCTGCAGGTCGACCTTCATCATGGACACCACGTGCCTCATCTACTTCCACATGTTCTGCTACACCGGCGCCTCCGTCGGCTGCCACCTCCAACCGTGATACAATAAAGCAGGCACAATCACCACTATCTGCCAAGAGCACACCTTCTGGGCCTGCAAAGAGCTCTTCTTCATCCATGGCATCAACAGGGCAAACACATTATATTATTTGTCGACGTTGCAAGGGTGGAGGTCATTATGCGAGAGAATGCCCATCTAAGCGTGTGATGATTGTTACTGAGGATGGTGGGTATGAGTCCGCTAGTGACTATGATGAGGAGACTTTGGCTCTTATTACACGTGACGAACACGGTGGAGACGATTCTGATCATGAGACGCAATACATGGCTCCTGAAGATGCTGACAGGTATGAATGTTTAGTTGCTCAACGTGTTTTGAGTGTGCAGGTTACACAAGCTGAGCAAAATCAGAGGCATAATTTGTTCCATACAAAGGGAGTTGTGAAGGAACGTTATGTTCGCGTGATCATAGATGGAGGGAGCTGCAATAACTTGGCTAGCATGGAGATGGTGGAGAAGCTATCTCTCACCACAAGACCACATCCACATCCTTACTACATCCAATGGTTCAACAACAGCGGCAAGGTTAAGGTAACACGTACTGTTCGTGTGCATTTTAGTATCTCTACATATGCTGATTATGTTGATTGTGATGTGGTACCTATGCAAGCATGTTCCTTATTACTTGGTAGACCATGGCAATTTGATAAAAAATCTGTACACCATGGTAGAAACAATCAGAATACTCTTGTTCATAACGATAAAAATATTACTTTGCTTCCTATGACTCCTGATTCCATTTTGAAAGATGATATTAATAGAGCTAATTAAGCAAAACAGGAGACAAATAAGAGTGAAAATCAGATTGTGGCAAAAGAATTTGAGCACCAAATGAAGTCTAATAATAAACCATCTACTGTTGTTTCTGAAATTAAATTGAAAAGTGCATGTTTACTTGCCACCTAATCTGATATTGATGAGCTAGATTTCAGCAAATCTGTTTGCTATGCTCTTGTGTGCAAAGAGGCATTATTTTCATTCGAGGACGTGCCTTCCTCTTTGCCCCTTGCTGTCACTAACATTTTGCAGGAGTTCGCTGACGTCTTTCCACAAGACGTGCCACCGGGATTACCACCTATTCGAGGGATTGAGCATCAAATTGACTTAATTCCCGGTGCTTCGCTACCCAACCGTGCACCATACCGTACCAATCCAGAGGAGACGAAGGAGATTATGCGTCAAGTACAAGAACTGCTCGACAAAGGTTATATACGCGAATCCCTTAGTCCTTGTGCTATTCCTATCATTTTAGTGCCGAAAAAGGATGGTACGTCGCGTATGTGCGTTGATTGTAGAGACATAAATAACATTACTATTCGTTATCGTCATCCTATTCCTAGGCTAGATAATATGCTTGATGAATTGAGTGGCTCTACAATATTCTCCAAAGTCGGGAAACAGCCCTCCGCCGAGCGAGCCGTGTCCCTCTTCAGTCGGGCCAAACTGCTGGTGCTGCTGTTGATACTTCTGTGGCTCCTACTGCTGATGTGGAGGAGGATGATTATGTGGGAGATTATGAGGATGAGGTTGATCACAATCAGAACTACATGCCACCACTAGCACAGCAACCACCAGGTCGTCCACATGCAAATAATGGCAATGGTAGGGCTCACCCTCAGGTACGAGATCATGACCATCTCCCTAAACTAAAATTGAATATTCCACCATTTGAGGGTAGATATGTTCCTGATATATATCTTACTTGGGAGTTAGAAACTGAACAACGATTTACATGTTTACAATATCCCGAGGAGAGACGTGTTCCTGCTGCTGTTTGTGCATTCACTAGTTTTGCATGTGTTTGGTGGTCTGAGCATTGTAGATTATATCCTATTCCGGCTACTTGGGCTGCTTTGAAAACTGCTATGCGTACTCGTTGGGTTCCACCATATTATCAACGTGAATTACTTCAAAAATTGCAGCGCTTAAGACAGGGAAAAAATTCTATAGAAGAATATTATCAGGAATTACAAACTGGCATGATTAGATGTGGTATTGTTGAGGAGAATGAAGCTATGCTTGCACGTTTTATGGGTGGATTAAATAGAGATATTCAGACGATTCTAGAGTATAAGGAGTATACTAATATCACTCGTTTATTCCATCTTGCTTGTAAAGCTGAACGTGAACTGCAGGATCGACAGGCATTGGCGCGGACTAATTTTTCTGCAGGTCGACCTTCATCATGGACACCACGTGCCTCATCTACTTCCACATGTTCTGCTACACCGGCGCCTCCGTCGGCTGCCACCTCCAACCGTGATACAATAAAGCAGGCACAATCACCACTATCTGCCAAGAGCACACCTTCTGGGCCTGCAAAGAGCTCTTCTTCATCCATGGCATCAACAGGGCAAACACATGATATTATTTGTCGACGTTGCAAGGGTGGAGGTCATTATGCGAGAGAATGCCCATCTAAGCGTGTGATGATTGTTACTGAGGATGGTGGGTATGAGTCCGCTAGTGACTATGATGAGGAGACTTTGGCTCTTATTAAGCGTGACGAACACGGTGGAGACGATTCTGATCATGAGACGCGATACATGGCTCCTGAAGATGCTGACAGGTATGAATGTTTAGTTGCTCAACGTGTTTTGAGTGTGCAGGTTACACAAGCTGAGCAAAATCAGAGGCATAATTTGTTCCATACAAAGGGAGTTGTGAAGGAACGTTCTGTTCGCGTGATCATAGATGGAGGGAGCTGCAATAACTTGGCTAGCATGGAGATGGTGGAGAAGCTATCTCTCACCACAAGACCACATCCACATCCTTACTACATCCAATGGTTCAACAACAGCGGCAAGGTTAAGGTAACACGTACTGTTCGTGTGCATTTTAGTATCTCTACATATGCTGATTATGTTGATTGTGATGTGGTACCTATGCAAGCATGTTCCTTATTACTTGGTAGACCTTGGCAATTTGATAAAAATTCTGTACACCATGGTAGAAACAATCAGAATACTCTTGTTCATAGCGATAAAAATATTACTTTGCTTCCTATGACTCCTGATTCCATTTTGAAAGATGATATTAATAGAGCTAATAAAGCAAAACAGGAGACAAATAAGAGTGAAAATCAAATTGTCGCAAAAGAATTTGAGCACCAAATGAAGTCTAATAATAAACCATCTACTGTTGTTTCTGAAATTAAATTGAAAAGTGCATGTTTACTTGCCACCTAATCTGATATTGATGAGCTAGATTTCAGCAAATCTGTTTGCTATGCTCTTGTGTGCAAAGAGGCATTATTTTCATTCGAGGACGTGCCTTCCTCTTTGCCCCTTGCTGTCACTAACATTTTGCAGGAGTTCGCTGACGTCTTTCCACAAGACGTGCCACCGGGATTACCACCTATTCGAGGGATTGAGCATCAAATTGACTTAATTCCCGGTGCTTCGCTACCCAACCGTGCACCATACCGTACCAATCCAGAGGAGACGAAGGAGATTATGCGTCAAGTACAAGAACTGCTCGACAAAGGTTATATACGCGAATCCCTTAGTCCTTGTGCTATTCCTATCATTTTAGTGCCGAAAAAGGATGGTACGTCGCGTATGTGCGTTGATTGTAGAGACATAAATAACATTACTATTCGTTATCGTCATCCTATTCCTAGGCTAGATGATATGCTTGATGAATTGAGTGGCTCTACAATATTCTCCAAAGTCGGGAAACAGCCCTCCGCCGAGCGAGCCGTGTCCCTCTTCAGTCGGGCCAAACTGCTGGTGCTGCTGTTGATACTTCTGTGGCTCCTACTGCTGATGTGGAGGAGGATGATTATGTGGGAGATTATGAGGATGAGGTTGATCAAAATCAGAACTACATGCCACCACTAGCACAGCAACCACCAGGTCGTCCACATGCAAATAATGGCAATGGTATGGCTCACCCTCAGGTACGAGATCATGACCATCTCCCTAAACTAAAATTGAATATTCCACCATTTGAGGGTAGATATGTTCCTGATATATATCTTACTTGGGAGTTAGAAACTGAACAACGATTTACATGTTTACAATATCCCGAGGAGAGACGTGTTCCTGCTGCTGTTTGTGCATTCACTAGTTTTGCATGTGTTTGGTGGTCTGAGCATTGTAGATTATATCCTATTCCGGCTACTTGGGCTGCTTTGAAAACTGCTATGCGTACTCGTTGGGTTCCACCATATTATCAACGTGAATTACTTCAAAAATTGCAGCGCTTAAGACAGGGAAAAAATTCTATAGAAGAATATTATCAGGAATTACAAACTGGCATGATTAGATGTGGTATTGTTGAGG
Organism: Triticum dicoccoides; assembly: GCF_002162155.2. Classification (NCBI taxonomy): domain Eukaryota; kingdom Viridiplantae; phylum Streptophyta; class Magnoliopsida; order Poales; family Poaceae; genus Triticum; species Triticum dicoccoides. The sequence continues at coordinate 39,922 of NW_021189284.1, read as the reverse complement.
AGAATGAAGCTATGCTTGCACGTTTTATGGGTGGATTAAATAGAGATATTCAGACGATTCTAGAGTATAAGGAGTATACTAATATCACTCGTTTATTCCATCTTGCTTGTAAAGCTGAACGTGAAGTGCAGGATCGACAGGCATTGGCGCGGACTAATTTTTCTGCAGGTCGACCTTCATCATGGACACCACGTGCCTCATCTACTTCCACATGTTCTGCTACACCGGCGCCTCCGTCGGCTGCCACCTCCAACCGTGATACAATAAAGCAGGCACAATCACCACTATCTGCCAAGAGCACACCTTCTGGGCCTGCAAAGAGCTCTTCTTCATCCATGGCATCAACAGGGCAAACACATGATATTATTTGTCGACGTTGCAAGGGTGGAGGTCATTATGCGAGAGAATGCCCATCTAAGCGTGTGATGATTGTTACTGAGGATGGTGGGTATGAGTCCGCTAGTGACTATGATGAGGAGACTTTGGCTCTTATTACACGTGACGAACACGGTGGAGACGATTCTGATCATGAGACGCAATACATGGCTCCTGAAGATGCTGACAGGTATGAATGTTTAGTTGCTCAACGTGTTTTGAGTGTGCAGGTTACACAAGCTGAGCAAAATCAGAGGCATAATTTGTTCCATACAAAGGGAGTTGTGAAGGAACGTTCTGTTCGCGTGATCATAGATGGAGGGAGCTGCAATAACTTGGCTAGCATGGAGATGGTGGAGAAGCTATCTCTCACCACAAGACCACATCCACATCCTTACTACATCCAATGGTTCAACAACAGCGGCAAGGTTAAGGTAACACGTACTGTTCGTGTGCATTTAGTATCTCTACATATGCTGATTATGTTGATTGTGATGTGGTACCTATGCAAGCATGTTCCTTATTACTTGGTAGACCTTGGCAATTTGATAAAAATTCTGTACACCATGGTAGAAACAATCAGAATACTCTTGTTCATAACGATAAAAATATTACTTTGCTTCCTATGACTCCTGATTCCATTTTGAAAGATGATATTAATAGAGCTAATAAAGCAAAACAGGAGACAAATAAGAGTGAAAATCAGATTGTGGCAAAAGAATTTGAGCACCAAATGAAGTCTAATAATAAACCATCTACTGTTGTTTCTGAAATTAAATTGAAAAGTGCATGTTTACTTGCCACCTAATCTGATATTGATGAGCTAGATTTCAGCAAATCTGTTTGCTATGCTCTTGTGTGCAAAGAGGCATTATTTTCATTCGAGGACGTGCCTTCCTCTTTGCCCCTTGCTGTCACTAACATTTTGCAGGAGTTCGCTGACGTCTTTCCACAAGACGTGCCACCGAGATTACCACCTATTCGAGGGATTGAGCATCAAATTGACTTAATTCCCGGTGCTTCGCTACCCAACCGTGCACCATACCATACCAATCTAGAGGAGACGAAGGAGATTATGCATCAAGTACAAGAACTGCTCGACAAAGGTTATATACGCGAATCCCTTAGTCCTTGTGCTATTCCTATCATTTTAGTGCCGAAAAAGGATGGTACGTCGCGTATGTGCGTTGATTGTAGAGACATAAATAATATTACTATTCGTTATCGTCATCCTATTCCTAGGCTAGATGATATGCTTGATGAATTGAGTGGCTCTACAATATTCTCCAAAGTTGATTTGCGTAGTGGATACCATCAAATTCGTATGAAATTGGGAGATGAATGGAAAACTGCATTTAAAACTAAGTTTGGATTATATGAGTGGCTAGTCATGCCTTTTGGGTTAACTAATGCACCTAGTACTTTCATGAGGTTAATGGACGAAGTTTTACGTGCTTTCATTGGACGATTTGTGGTAGTTTACTTTGATGACATATTGATTTATAGCAAATCTTTGGAGGATGATAGAGGCAAAGGTGTCCCGTCTTTCGATGAGATGATGGATATCGCTTTGGTGGAAGTCGACCTTGACGATCCGACTACGAACGTGATGAGGACATGACTAGGCTAGACTGTGCTAGAGACGCGAGCCTAGAACACCAACAAAATCACGGCGCGGCACGTAAACAAGGGAAAAGCACACTCTGGAATTTTTTTTTCGCTCTTTTTTTTGTGCTCTTTTTTTTTGCTGTTTTTTTCTGGAACCTACTCCGGCAAGGAAACACGAATCGGAATCTAGATGGATCTCGAAAACAAACCTAATGTGACAAGAACTCGGATTGGTGGTGGATATATGGTGGTAGATGGCAGCGGTGGTGGTATATGACAGCTGTGGTGGTATATGGATACGGATTCGAAGCGGTGGTGGATAAGCGGTGGTGGTAGATGGCAGGGGTGATGATGAGGACATCAATACAATTGTTACACCCACAGCCCCTGCTGCTATACATACTGGACCAATTACTAGAGCTCGTGCACGCCAACTAAATTACCAGGTACTTTCGTTTCTTGGTAATGATTCTAATGTTTATGAGAATATGATGCTGCCTAAATTGGATACATTTGTTTTGCTTACAAATGAAGGGCCTAGCTTGGAGAAGGATGAACATTGGAGCAAGAACAAGCATGGAGATGATGCCATGCGCAAGGGGAACAAGAACGGAGTTACAAGTGATGATTTCAGGACTTTGAAGCCACCATAATGGGTGCATGAAGCCTTGGACAAAATATACAAGATGCCACTTCATAAATTTCGTCCCGAGGCTATTTTAGGTGCTGCGTCACCTTATTATTGGGCCAGGCCCATGTAATTTCGAAATACATAAGTATAGGCTATTTTTAGAGTCCGTATGTGTGGGGAAACAAGAGATAGGGTTGATTTCGGACCCCTCCACCAAGGGCCACGAAATTCCCCCCCTCTTCCTCCATATATACAGCCCTTAGGGCATCGTTTAGACTTTGGGTTTTGTTTAGATTAAAAGTTCGCCATAGCTGCAACTTCGCGTACTTCGTTTGTGTTCAACGACCAGACAAAGGCGTCACAGAACCCCACCTTGATCAATAAAGCTTTCATCTTATATTCGCAATATCCAGATTGCAATCTTAGTTTCTTGCTTGTTCTTCGTTTGCTCGCAGGAAACAGACCCTCGTGGTCAGGTTGATTGTGCTCCGGCGTGGTCAATAACCTCTCGGAGTTGGTTTAGCGATTGCTAAGGCGCGACGTCCTCGCACGCTCGTAGTCGGATCGTCGAAGTCGACTTCCACCAAAGCGAAATCCACCATCTCATCGAAAGACGGGACACCCTCGCCTCTATCAATTCTGATCATGAGACACAATACATGGCTCCTGAAGACGCTGACAGGTATGAATGTTTAGTTGCTCAACGTGTTTTGAGTGTGCAGGTCACACAAGCTGAGCAAAATCAGAGGCACAATTTGTTCCATACCAAGGGAGTTGTGAAGGAACGTTCTGTGCGCGTCATAATAGACGGAGGGAGCTGCAACAACTTGGCTAGCATGGAGATGGTGGAGAAGCTTTCTCTCACCACAAGACCACATCCACATCCTTACTACATCCAATGGTTCAACAACAGCGGCAAGGTTAAGGTAACACGTACTGTTCGTGTGCATTTTAGTATCTCTACATATGCTGATTATGTTGATTGTGATGTGGTACCTATGCAAGCATGTTCCTTATTACTTGGTAGACCATGGCAATTTGATAAAAATTCTGTACACCATGGTAGAAACAATCACTATACTCTTGTTCATAAGGATAAAAGTATTACTTTGCTTCCTATGACTCCTGATTCCATTTTGAAAGATGATATTAATAGAGCTAATAAAGCACAACAGGAGAAGAATAAGAGTGAAAATCATATTGTGGCAAAAGAATTTGAGCAACAAATGAAGCCTAATAATAAACCATCTAGTGTTGCTTCTGAAATTAAATTGAAAAGTGCATGTTTATTTGCCACCAAATCTGATATTGATGAGCTAGATTTCAGCAAATCTGTTTGCTATGCTTTTGTGTGCAAAGAGGCATTATTTTCATTCGAGGACGTGTCTTCCTCTTTGCCTCCTGCTGTCACTAACATTTTGCAGGTGTTCGCTGACGTTTTTCCACAAGACGTGCCACCGGGATTACCGCCTATTCGAGGGATTGAGCATCAGATTGACTTAATTCCCGGTGCTTCACTGCCAAACCGTGCACCATACCGTACCAATCCAGAGGAGACGAAGGAGATTATGCGTCAAGTACAAGAGCTTCTCGACAAAGGTTATATACGCGAATCCCTTAGTCCTTGTGCTGTTCCTATTATTCTAGTGCCGAAAAAGGATGGTACATCACGTATGTGTGTTGATTGTAGAGGCATTAATAATATTACTATTCGTTATCGTCATCCTATTCCTAGGCTAGATGATATGCTTGATGAATTGAGTGGCTCTACAATATTCTCCCAAGTTGATTTGCGTAGTGGCTACCATCAAATTCGTATGAAATTGGGAGATGAATGGAAAACAGCATTTAAAACTAAGTTTGGATTATATGAGTGGTTAGTCATGCCTTTTGGGTTAACTAATGCACCTAGTACTTTCATGAGATTAATGAACGAAGTTTTACGTGCTTTCATTGGACGATTTGTGGTAGTTTACTTTGATGACATATTGATTTATAGCAGATCTTTGGAAGAACATTTGGAACATTTACGTGCTGTTTTTATTGCTCTACGTGATGCACGTTTGTTTGGTAACCTTGGGAAGTGCACCTTTTGCACCGACCGAGTATCTTTTCTTGGCTATGTTGTTACTCCACAGGGAATTGAAGTTGATAAAGCCAACATTGAAGCTATTGAGAGTTGGCCGCAGCCCAAAACGGTCACACAAGTGAGGAGTTTTCTTGGCCTCGCTGGATTCTATAGGCGTTTTGTGAGAGATTTCAGCACCATTGCTGCACCTCTCAATGAGCTTACAAAGAAAGATGTGCCTTTTCTTTGGGGTACCGCATAGGAAGAAGCCTTCACGGTATTGAAAGATAATGATGAGGACATCAATACAATTGTTACACCCACAGCCCCTGCTGCTATACATACTGGACCAATTACTAGAGCTCGTGCACGCCAACTAAATTACCAGGTACTTTCGTTTCTTGGTAATGATTCTAATGTTCATGAGAATATGATGCTGCCTAAATTGGATACATTTGTTTTGCTTACAAATGAAGGGCCTAGCTTGGAGAAGGATGAACATTGGAGCAAGAACAAGCATGGAGATGATGGCATGCGCAAGGGGAACAAGAACGGAGTTACAAGTGATGATTTCAGGACTTTGAAGCCACCATAATGGGTGCATGAAGCCTTGGACGAAATATACAAGATGCCACTTCATAAATTTCGTCCCGAGGCTATTTTAGGTGCTGCGTCACCTTATTATTGGGCCAGGCCCATGTAATTTCGGAATACATAAGTATAGGCTATTTTTAGAGTCCGTATGTGTGGGGAAACAAGAGATAGGGTTGATTTCGGACCCCTCCACCAAGGGCCACGAAATTCCCCCCTCTTCCTCCATATATACAGCCCTTAGGGCATTGTTTAGACTTTGGGTTTTGTTTAGATTAAAAGTTCGCCATAGCTGCAACTTCGCGTACTTCGTTTGTGTTCAACGACCAGACAAAGGCGTCACAGAACCCCACCTTGATCAATAAAGCTTTCATCTTATATTCGCAATATCCAGATTGCAATCTCAGTTTCTTGCTTGTTCTTCGTTTGCTCGCAGGAAACAGACCCTCGTGGTCAGGTTGATCGTGCTCCGGCGTGGTCAATAACCTCTCGGAGTTGGTTTAGCGATTGCTAAGGTGCGACGTCCTCGCACGTTCGTAGTCGGATCGTCAAAGTCGACTTCCACCAAAGCGAAATCCACCATCTCATCGAAAGACGGGACACCTTTGCCTCTATCAAGTGGTATCAGATTTCCAGGTTGCTCGGTGAGATTTTACAGTTTTTCGTAGTTTAGATCGAGTCTGTTCTTCATACCTACAGTCCACGAAAAAAGCCACAAAAAAAATTAGGGTTAGTTCATCATATCCGAACCAATCTGAGCCTTTGCATAATCTTTTTAGGGTTTTGCTTTGTTGAATTTGCGGTTGCATCGTCGGTCTAGTTGCTGGTCTTAGAGTCTAGTCTTTTAGAGTTTCGAGTTCTGGTCATAAGTTGTCACGCCGCCGCCGCACCATCATCATCGCCCCTGCCATCTACCACCACCGCTCCGAATCCGTATCCATATACCACCACCAATCCGTGTCCATATACCACCACCGATCCATATCCATATACTACCACCGCTACCACCACCGCTGCCATATACCACCACCATATATCCACCACCAATCCGAGTTCCTTGCTTATTAGGTTTGTTTTCGAGATCCATCTAGTTTCCGATTCGTGTTTCCTTGCCGGAGTAGGTTTCGGAAAAAAAAAAGAGTCAGGAAACCACGCTCCGTTTAGGCCCAAAATTTTTCGAAAACGCATTTTTCGAAAAAAATTCTGGCTATCCTATTTTTAGGTGTTTCTGAGTGTTTTGAGACAGGTGCCATTATAGGAAGTTTTTTTTGACCCGTTTCCAGTTTTTGGGTCCGGGCAGTCGAAAATAAAAATTTTGGTCGAAAGAAAAAATTTCGTGCCCATCCTGTCAGTTTGACCTAGGAAGAGTTTTGAGACACTCGCCATTATAGTGATTTTTCGCAAAAAAAAAGGAGCGCAAAAAAAAGGAGCGCAAAAAAAAAAGAGCGAAAAAAAATTTCAGAGTGTGCTTTTCCCTTGTTTACGTGCCGCGCCGTGATTTTGTTGGTGTTCTAGGCTCGCGTCTCTAGCACAGTCTAGCCTAGGACCAGCACAGTACCGTCGTTGAGCGTTTATTCAACTTTGCATCTCTGAATTGATTATTGCTGACCCTTTTTGCTACCATACTATAAGCCTTCCCAGCTCCACATACATCTACGTCGTGTGTTTGACTCTCCCTGGTAATCGCTCTATCCACGCTTTGAGAGTTTTTGACTACAACGGTTGCCGATCACCGCCTGCTGCTGGGTAAGAACTGGTAAGAATTTGAGATTTGCTTGACGGATTTGTGATACATCCACCACCACTTCTTAGTAGTCTGTAGGATCATATTCTTGTGTGTTTCTATTGCTGCTAACCATGCCAGGATCACAAGCCGACGAGATTGACTGGGAGAACTTATCGAACAAGGAGCTTCATGATAAGTTTCAGCAAATGATGACTGAACAGGTACAAGATGTGCTGAACAATTTTGAAGAGGCCATGGAGAAGATCACTGGCCTTGAGAAGACGTTCGAAACAAAGCTCGATAACAGATTTCATGAACTGCTTGCGCGTCTTCCACCACCGGCTGCACCTGTCGCACCTCTGCAACAACAACAACTACGCCCCCTTCCGAATCAGTATGGACGAGCACAGCGTGTTCCTATTGAGCCAGGACAAAATTCTGGTGCCGCTGCTACTTCTGTTGGTGCTTCTTTGGCTCCTGCTACTGCTCCTGCTGGTACCCAGGAGGATGATGAGTATGCGGGCGATTATGAGGATGAGGTTGATCAAAATCAGATCTACGAGCAGCCACCAGCACCACCACCAGCAGGTCGACCTCAGGTATATATTCGTAATGGTAGGCCTGCACCACCACCTCAGGTACGAGATGATGTCCATATTCCTAAACTGAAATTGAATATTCCACCATTTGAGGGTAGATATGTTCCTGATATATATCTTACTTGGGAGTTAGAAACTGAACAACGATTTACATGTTTACAATATCCTGAGGAGAGACGAGTTGCTGCTGCTGTTTGTGCTTTCACTAGTTTTGCATGTGTATGGTGGTCTGAACATTGTAGATTATATCCTATTCCAACTACTTGGGCTGCTTTGAAAACTGCTATGCGTACGCGTTGGGTTCCACCATATTATCAACGTGAGTTGCTTCAAAAATTGCAGCGTTTAAGACAAGGGAAAAATTCTGTAGAAGAATATTATCAGGAATTACAAACTGGCATGATTAGATGTGGTATTGTTGAGGATAATGAAGCTATGCTTGCACGTTTTCTGGGTGGATTAAATAGAGAGATTCAGACCATTCTAGACTATAAGGAGTATACTAATATCACTCGTTTATTCCATCTTGCTTGTAAAGCTGAACGTGAAGTGCAGGATCGACAAGCATTGGCGCGAACTAACTTTTCTGCAGGCCGACCTTCATCATGGACACCGCGTGCATCTTCTACTTCAACTGCACCAGCACCTCAATCAGGTGCCTCCTCCAGTCGTGATACAAGAAAACAGGCACAACCACCATTATCTGCCAAGAGCGCACCTGCCGGGCCTGCACAGAGTTCTTCTTCCATGGCATCAACAGGGCACACAAGTGATATTATTTGTCGTCGTTGTAAGGGAGGAGGTCATTATGCGAGAGAATGCAAATCTCCGCGTGTGATGATTGCTACTGCGGATGGTGGATATGAGTCCGCTAGTGACTATGATGAGGAGACTTTGGCTCTTATTACACGTGAAGAACATGGTGGAGATGATTCTGATCATGAGACGCAATACATGGCTCCTGAAGACGCTGACAGGTATGAATGTTTAGTTGCTCAACGTGTTTTGAGTGTGCAGGTCACACAAGCTGAGCAAAATCAGAGGCACAATTTGTTCCATACCAAGGGTGTTGTGAAGGAACGTTCTGTGCGCGTCATAATAGACGGAGGGAGCTGCAACAACTTGGCTAGCATGGAGATGGTGGAGAAGCTTTCTCTCACCACAAGACCACATCCACATCCTTACTACATCCAATGGTTCAACAACAGCGGCAAGGTTAAGGTAACACGTACTGTTCGTGTGCATTTTAGTATCTCTACATATGCTGATTATGTTGATTGTGATGTGGTACCTATGCAAGCATGTTCCTTATTACTTGGTAGACCATGGCAATTTGATAAAAATTCTGTACACCATGGTAGAAACAATCACTATACTCTTGTTCATAAGGATAAAAGTATTACTTTGCTTCCTATGACTCCTGATTCCATTTTGAAAGATGATATTAATAGAGCTAATAAAGCACAACAGGAGAAGAATAAGAGTGAAAATCATATTGTGGCAAAAGAATTTGAGCAACAAATGAAGCCTAATAATAAACCATCTAGTGTTGCTTCTGAAATTAAATTGAAAAGTGCATGTTTATTTGCCACCAAATCTGATATTGATGAGCTAGATTTCAGCAAATCTGTTTGCTATGCTTTTGTGTGCAAAGAGGCATTATTTTCATTCGAGGACGTGTCTTCCTCTTTGCCTCCTGCTGTCACTAACATTTTGCAGGTGTTCGCTGACGTTTTTCCACAAGACGTGCCACCGGGATTACCGCCTATTCGAGGGATTGAGCATCAGATTGACTTAATTCCCGGTGCTTCACTGCCAAACCGTGCACCATACCGTACCAATCCAGAGGAGACGAAGGAGATTATGCGTCAAGTACAAGAGCTTCTCGACAAAGGTTATATACGCGAATCCCTTAGTCCTTGTGCTGTTCCTATTATTCTAGTGCCGAAAAAGGATGGTACATCACGTATGTGTGTTGATTGTAGAGGCATTAATAATATTACTATTCGTTATCGTCATCCTATTCCTAGGCTAGATGATATGCTTGATGAATTGAGTGGCTCTACAATATTCTCCCAAGTTGATTTGCGTAGTGGCTACCATCAAATTCGTATGAAATTGGGAGATGAATGGAAAACAGCATTTAAAACTAAGTTTGGATTATATGAGTGGTTAGTCATGCCTTTTGGGTTAACTAATGCACCTAGTACTTTCATGAGATTAATGAACGAAGTTTTACGTGCTTTCATTGGACGATTTGTGGTAGTTTACTTTGATGACATATTGATTTATAGCAGATCTTTGGAAGAACATTTGGAACATTTACGTGCTGTTTTTATTGCTCTACGTGATGCACGTTTGTTTGGTAACCTTGGGAAGTGCACCTTTTGCACCGACCGAGTATCTTTTCTTGGCTATGTTGTTACTCCACAGGGAATTGAAGTTGATAAAGCCAGGATTGAAGCTATTGAGAGTTGGCCGCAGCCCAAAACGGTCACACAAGTGAGGAGTTTTCTTGGCCTCGCTGGATTCTATAGGCGTTTTGTGCGAGATTTCAGCACCATTGTTGCACCTCTCAATGAGCTTACAAAGAAAGATGTGCCTTTTCTTTGGGGTACCGCACAGGAAGAAGCCTTCACGGTATTGAAAGATAAGTTGACACATGCTCCTTTACTCCAACTTCCTGATTTTAATAAGACTTTTGAGCTTGAATGTGATGCTAGTGGAATTGGATTAGGAGGTGTGTTATTACAAGATGGCAAACCTGTTGCATACTTTTCTGAAAAATTGAGTGGGCCTAGTCTGAATTATTCTACTTATGATAAAGAATTATATGCTCTTGTTCGGACTTTAGAAACATGGCAACATTATTTATGGCCCAAAGAATTTGTTATACATTCTGATCATGAATCTTTGAAACATATTAAAAGTCAAGCTAAGATGAATCGTAGACATGCTAAATGGGTTGAATTCATTGAGACTTTCCCTTATGTCATTAAACACAAGAAGGGAAAAGAAAATGTTATTGCTGATGCATTGTCTCGTCGCTATACTATGCTTTCACAACTTGACTTCAAAATATTTGGTTTGGAGACCATCAAAGATCAATATGTGCATGATGCTGATTTTAAAGATGTAATGCAGAATTGTAAAGAAGGAAGAATGTGGAACAAGTTTGTCGTTAATGATGGATTTGTGTTTCGTGCTAACAAGCTATGCATTCCAGCTAGCTCCGTTCGTCTTTTATTGTTGCAGGAGGCGCATGGAGGAGGATTAATGGGACACTTTGGCGTGAAGAAGACGGAGGACGTACTTGCTACACATTTCTTTTGGCCAAAGATGAGACGGGATGTTGAGCGTTTTATTGCTCGCTGCACTACATGTCAAAAAGCTAAGTCACGACTCAATCCTCATGGTTTATATATGCCTTTGCCTGTACCTAGTGTTCCTTGGGAGGATATATCTATGGACTTTGTTTTAGGTTTACCTCGAACAAAGAAGGGGAGGGATAGCATATTTGTTGTCGTGGATAGATTCTCGAAAATGGCACACTTTATACCATGTCATAAAAGCGATGATGCTGTTAATGTTGCTGATTTGTTCTTTCGTGAAATTATTCGCTTGCATGGTGTGCCAAATACTATTGTTTCAGATTGTGATACTAAATTTCTTACCACTTTTGGAGATGTTTATGGGCTAAGTTGGGGACTAAACTGCTTTTTAGTACTACTTGTCACCCCCAAACTGATGGACAAACTGAAGTAGTCAATAGAACGTTGTCTACTATGCTTAGGGCTGTTTTGAAGAATAATAAGAAAATGTGGGAGGACTGCTTGCCTCATATTGAATTTGCTTATAATCGTTCATTGCATTCTACTACTAAGATGTGCCCTTTTGAAGTTGTGTATGGTTTCCTACCTCGTGCACCTATTGATTTGTTGGCTCTTCCATCTTCGGAGAAGGTTAATTTTGATGCTAAACAACATGCTGAATTTATTTTAAAAATGCATGAGTTAACTAAGGAAAACATTGAGCGTATGAATGCTAAATATAAACTTGCTGGAGATAAGGGTAGAAAACATGTTGTGTTTGCACCTGGAGATCTTGTTTGGTTACATTTGCGTAAGGATAGATTTCCTGATTTGCGCAAATCAAAGTTAATGCCACGTGCTGATGGTCCCTTTAAGGTGTTAGAGAAAATAAATGATAATGCATATAAACTGGAGCTGCCTGCAGATTTTGGGGTTAGTCCCACTTTTAACATTGCAGATTTGAAGCCTTATTTGGGTGAGGAAGATGAACTTCCGTCGAGGACGACTTCATTTCAAGAAGGGGAGGATGATGAGGACATCAATACAATTGTTACACCCACAGCCCCTGCTGCTATACATACTGGACCAATTACTAGAGCTTGTGCACGCCAACTAAATTACCAGGTACTTTCGTTTCTTGGTAATGATTCTAATGTTCATGAGAATATGATGCTGCCTAAATTGGATACATTTGTTTTGCTTACAAATGAAGGGCCTAGCTTGGAGAAGGATGAACATTGGAGCAAGAACAAGAACGGAGTTACAAGTGATGATTTCAGGACTTTGAAGCCACCATAATGGGTGCATGAAGCCTTGGACGAAATATACAAGATGCCACTTCATAAATTTCGTTCCGAGGCTATTTTAGGTGCTGCGTCACCTTATTATTGGGCCAGGCCCATGTAATTTCGAAATACATAAGTATAGGCTATTTTTAGAGTCCGTATGTGTGGGGAAACAAGAGATAGGGTTGATTTCGGACCCCTCCACCAAGGGCCACGAAATTCCCCCCCTCTTCCTCCATATATACAGCCCTTAGGGCATCGTTTAGACTTTGGGTTTTGTTTAGATTAAAAGTTCGCCATAGCTGCAACTTCGCGTACTTCGTTTGTGTTCAACGACCAGACAAAGGCGTCACAGAACCCCACCTTGATCAATAAAGCTTTCATCTTATATTCGCAATATCCAGATTGCAATCTCAGTTTCTTGCTTGTTCTTCGTTTGCTCGCAGAAAACAGACCCTCGTGGTCAGGTTGATCGTGCTCCGGCGTGGTCAATAACCTCTCGGAGTTGGTTTAGCGATTGCTAAGGCGCGACGTCCTCGCACGTTCGTAGTCGGATCGTCAAAGTCGACTTCCACCAAAGTGAAATCCACCATCTCATCGAAAGACGGGACACCTTTGCCTCTATCAGGTGATGATGATGGTGCGGCGGCGGCGTGACACCTTATGACCAGAACTCGAAACTCTAAAAGACTAGACTCTAAGACCAGCAACTAGACACGACGATGCAACCGCAAATTCAACAAAGCAAAACCATAAAAAGATTATGCAAAGGCTCAGATTGGTTCGGATATGATGAACTAACTCTAATTTTTTTTGTGGCTTTTTCGTGGACTATAGGTATGAAGAACAGACTCGATCTAAACTACGAAAAACTGTAAAATCTCACCGAGCAACCTGGAAATCTGATACCACTTGATAGAGGCGGGGGTGTCCCGATCTTTCGATGAGATGATAACTATCGATTTGGTGGAGACGACTTTGACGATTCGACTACAAACGTGCACGACGTTGCGCCTTAGCAATCGCTAAACCAACTCCGAGAGGTTATTGACCACGCCAGAGCACAATCAACCTGACCACGAAGGTCTATTCCTGCAAGCAATCGAAGAACAAGCAAGAATATGATAAAGCAATCTGAATATTGCGAATATAGATGAAGTATTGATAAAGGTGGGGATCCGTAAACGGTCTTCGTCTGGTCGTTGGACACAAACAAAGTACACGAAGTTGCAATGGCTAACTTTTAACTAAACAAATCCCAAGGAAAAGCTACTAGATGGATCTACTTATATAGGAGCAAGGGGTGGCGGCCAAGGAGGTGGGAGGACGTCCCAAGGCAGCCTAAAGCTAAATCTAGGTCGTACAAGGCCAATGGGCCCAAGTGGAGGTGATGTAACACCTTTGGACTTGTAGTTTGACTCGGATTCTACTGCAACATCAGATTGTTTCGTCCACAACTCAACGCTCCGGACGAATTTGAAGGTGATTCCAATTGGGTTGGAAAGTGCACAAAATCTAGTTTCCAACAAAAAAAGAATCACCCAATTCGGAGTCTGTATGAAAAACTTGTGTGCGTTTTGAGTCAGGTATGTCTGTGCAGTCCGAATCTGAATCCAGAACGTGAGAGACTTGGACTCTATCTTCTCTTGGGCCAAAAGTGACGTGAGAGAACTTTTTGGACAGAAAATAAACATCTCTTTCTTCCTTATCTTCATATGTGGATTGTACAAATGTCCCATACACCTGCAATTAGACAAAACACAAAAGTGTGTGAAGTATTTTTGTTCTGGATAACATAAATAGATTATTGAATAGTTTGCACTAGAAATCACCTGACAAATATGCATATATGCAATATTTTTGGTCATATCCAAGGTAGTCATGTCCTCATCAGCCGGCCCCCGCGGCCCGGGCCTCCCTGCGTCACCCCTCGCCGCATCTCCCCCGCGTCCGGCGCCATACGCCGCGCCCGGCCGCCGCCCGGACCTCGTCAGCCGTGCCGCGCCCCGCCGCCCGGAGCCCCATCGCCGGCGCCCATCTCTGCCGCCTCGCCCTAGTGCCGCCCGGCCCCGTATCCGGCGAGATCCGGCCCGGCCCCCGCCTCCCCGAGTCTCCGGCGAGCTTTCTCCGGCGGCCGACTCCGTTTTCCGGCAAGTCCGACGACGATCCTCGGGAGGCGTGCAAATCTCAGATCTACACATCTCGGTTGACTTTTTGCCTCAAACCCTAGATATTATGCCTATGTTCATCGCATCGTAACTTTGCGTCTGTAGCTCCATTTTGGACATATAGCATATCAAAATGTTCGTCTCAGAGAGCACATCATTTCATCTCATTGGATCATTTTCATTTGAGTTCATCTTGATGCCTGAAATGCTGTTAGAAGAATGCTATTTGAGATAATTGTCAGATCTGCTGCTCCAATTAGATATTTGTCATTTTTGCCATGATTATTGTGTGCATGATATGCCCCTGAGCTCTTCATGAGTTTTGTTATATGTTTTGCTATATATCCAGAGGTGCAACCCATGTATTTTTGTGATGTGTGTGGTGACTAGCACAAGCTTGCAAAGTGGAGCATTCGCTAATGCTGATTTCAGGGACTTAGCATTTCCACTAAGTCCTTGACCTGTTTATTTCAATATGCCATATGTTCATGTTGTTTCCTAGTGATCCGTGCCTCTTTTGAGGATGATCAGTAAGGATGTTTTGTTAATCTTGTGGTGCTCTATCCATCCATGTCTTTGTTTGCAATTATGGAGCAACCTAGCTTGAGTCAATCGAGCTCTACTTTTGTCATTTCGTGAATCTGGGCAGATTGTCTACTTGTTAGCGATTTTGCCGAGGATGTTGTAGTTGATCCGTGCATGCTATGTTATTGTTCTTGCCATGTCTAGCTTGTATAATGTGTATTCTTGATGGGTGTATGCTTATATTGTCATGACTTGCTCTGTAGTGAGTGCATCGAGCTCGTAAACATGCCTACTTGATATCTGTTTCAGCATGCTCCAGTTTTCACTAAGTCTGAGAACTGATTATGTTTTTGCCATGTTCACATGCTTGCAAATGTATTTTCTGATCCCTTTTGGCTCAAGGTCACTAAGGGACTTTTGTTAAGCTCTTTGAGTAGCTCCATGCTATGCTTTACTTTTCCATGTTCAGGTCCTGTAGCATATAGTTTTCATGCTCCAAAGAGTCCTATCTGATCTGAAATTCCAAACAAGTGTTAATTTCACTAAGTCTGCAATCTGTTTGCCAAATGCATTTTTGCCTTGCTTGTTTGAACCTGTTAATGGATGAATTAGACGTAGCTCAGTTGATGAGGACATCAATACCATTGTTACACCCACAGCCCCTACTGCTACATATATGGGACCAATTACTAGAGCTCGAGCACGCCAATTAAATTATCAGGTATTTTCGTTTCTTGGTAATGATTCTAATGTTCATGAGAATATGATGCTGCCTAAATTGGATACATTTGTTTTGCTTACAAATGAAGGGCCTAGCTTGGAGAAGGATGAACATTGGAACAAGAACGGAGTTACAAGTGATGATTTCAGGACTTTGAAGCCACCATAATGGGTGCATGAAGCCATGGACGAAATATACAAGATGCTGATAGAGGCAAAGGTGTCCCGTCTTTCGATGAGATGATGGATATCGCTTTGGTGGAAGTCGACTTTGGCGATCCGACTACGAACGTGCGAGGACGTCGCGCCTTAGCAATCGCTAAACCAACTCCAAGAGGTTATTGACCATGCCGGAGCACGATCAACCTGACCATGAGGGTCTGTTTCCTGCGAGCAAACGAAGAACAAGCAAGAAACTAAGATTTGCAATCTGGATATTGCGAATATAAGATGAAAGCTTTATTGATCAAGGTGGGGTTCTGTGACGCCTTTGTCTGGTCGTTGAACACAAACGAAGTACGCGAAGTTGCAGCTATGGCGAACTTTTAATCTAAACAAAACCCAAAGTCTAAACGGTGCCCTAAGGGCTGTATATATGGAGGAAGAGAGGGGGAATTTCGTGGCCCTTGGTGGAGGGGTCCGAAATCAACCCTATCTCTTGTTTCCCCACACATACGGACTCTAAAAATAGCCTATACTTATGTATTTCGAAATTACATGGGCCTGGCCCAATAAAAAGGTGACGCAGCACCTATAATAGCCTTGGGACGAAATTTATGAAGTGGCATCTTGTATATTTCGTCCAAGGCTTCATGCACCCATTATGGTGGCTTCAAAGTCCTGAAATCATCACTTGTAACTCCGTTCTTGTTCCCCTTGCGCATGGCATCATCTCCATGCTTGTTCTTGCTCCAATGTTCATCCTTCTCCAAGCTAGGCCCTTCATTTGTAAGCAAAACAAATGTATCCAATTTAGGCAGCATCATATTCTCATGAACATTAGAATCATTACCAAGAAACGAAAGTACCTGGTAATTTAGTTGGCGTGCGCGAGCTCTAGTAATTGGTCCAGTATGTATAGCAGCAGGGCCTGTGGGTGTAACAATGGTATTGATGTCCTCATCATCCTCCCCTTCTTGAAATGAAGTCGTCCTCGACGGAAACTCATCTTCCTCACCCAAATAAGGCTTCAAATCTGCAATGTTAAAAGTGGGACTAACCCCAAAATCTGCAGGCAGCTCAAGTTTATATGCATTATCATTTATTTTCTCTAACACCTTAAAGGGACCATCAGCCCGTGGCATGAGCTTTGATTTGTGCAAATCAGGAAATCTATCCTTACGCAAATGTAACCAAACAAGATCTCCAGGTGCAAACACAACATGTTTTCTACCCTTATCTCCAGCAAGTTTATATTTGGCATTCATACGCTCAATGTTTTCCTTAGTTAACTCATGCATTTTTAAAATCAATTCAGCACGTTGTTTAGCATCAAAATTAACCTTCTCCGAAGATGGAAGAGGCAACAAATCAATAGGTGCACGAGGTAGGAAACCATACACAACTTCAAAAGGGCACATCTTAATAGTAGAATGCAATGAACGATTATAAGCAAATTCAATATGAGGCAAGCATTCCTCCCACATTTTCTTATTATTCTTCAAAACAGCCCTAAGCATAGTAGACAACGTTCTATTGACTACTTCAGTTTGTCCATCAGTTTGGGGGTGACAAGTAGTACTAAAAAGCAGTTTAGTCCCCAACTTAGCCCATAAACATCTCCAAAAGTGGCTAAGAAATTTAGTATCACGATCTAAAACAATAGTATTTGGCACACCATGCAAGCGAATAATTTCACGAAAGAACAAATCAGCAACATTAACAGCATCATCGCTTTTATGACATGGTATAAAGTGTGCCATTTTCGAGAATCTATCCACGACAACAAATATGCTATCCCTCGCCTTCTTTGTTCGAGGTAAACCTAAAACAAAGTCCATAGATATATCCTCCCAAGGAACACTAGGTACAGGCAAAGGCATATATAAACCATGAGGATTGAGTCGTGACTTAGCTTTTTGACATGTAGTGCAGCGAGCAATAAAACGCTCAACATCCCGTCTCATCTTTGGCCAAAAGAAATGTGTAGCAAGTACGTCCTCCGTCTTCTTCACGCCAAAGTGTCCCATTAATCCTCCTCCATGCGCCTCCTGCAACAATAAAAGACGAACGGAGCTAGCTGGAATGCATAGCTTGTTAGCACGAAACACAAATCCATCGTTAACAACAAACTTGTTCCACATTCTTCCTTCTTTACAATTCTGCATTACATCTTTAAAATCAGCATCATGCACATATTGATCTTTGATGGTCTCCAAACCAAATATTTTGAAGTCAAGTTGTGAAAGTGATAGAGGCAAAGGTGTCCCGTCTTTCGATGAGATGGTGGATTTCGCTTTGGTGGAAGTCGACTTTGACGATCCGACTACGAACGTGCGAGGACGTCGCGCCTTAGCAATCGCTAAACCAACTCCGAGAGGTTATTGACCACGCCGGAGCACGATCAACCTGACCACGAGGGTCTGTTTCCTGCGAGCAAACGAAGAACAAGCAAGAAACTAAGATTGCAATCTGGATATTGCGAATATAAGATGAAAGCTTTATTGATCAAGGTGGGGTTCTGTGACGCCTTTGTCTGGTCGTTGAACACAAACGAAGTACGCGAAGTTGCAGCTATGGCGAACTTTTAATCTAAACAAAACCCAAAGTCTAAACGATGCCCTAAGGGCTGTATATATGGAGGAAGAGGGGGGAATTTCGTGGCCCTTGGTGGAGGGGTCCGAAATCAACCCTATCTCTTGTTTCCCCACACATACGGACTCTAGAAATAGCCTATACTTATGTATTTCGAAATTACATGGGCCTGGCCCAATAATAAGGTGACGCAGCACCTAAAATAGCCTCGGGACGAAATTTATGAAGTGGCATCTTGTATATTTCGTCCAAGGCTTCATGCACCCATTATGGTGGCTTCAAAGTCCTGAAATCATCACTTGTAACTCCGTTCTTGTTTCCCTTGCGCATGCCATCATCTCCATGCTTGTTCTTGCTCCAATGTTCATCCTTCTCCAAGCTAGGCCCTTCATTTGTAAGCAAAACAAATGTATCCAATTTAGGCAGCATCATATTCTCATGAACATTAGAATCATTACCAAGAAACGAAAGTACCTGATAATTTAATTGGCGTGCGCGAGCTCTAGTAATTGGTCCCGTATATGTAGCAGTAGGGGATGTGGGTGTAACAATGGTATTGATGTCCTCATCATCCTCCCCTTCTTGAAATGAAGTCGTCCTCGACGGAAGCTCATCTTCCTCACCCAAATAAGGCTTCAAATCTGCAATGTTAAAAGTGGGACTAACCCCAAAATCTGCAGGCAGCTCAAGTTTATATGCATTATCATTTATTTTCTCTAACACCTTAAAGGGACCATCAGCACGTGGCATTAGCTTTGATTTGCGCAAATCAGGAAATCTATCCTTACGCAAATGTAACCAAACAAGATCTTCTGGTGCAAACACAACATGTTTTCTACCCTTATCTCCAGCAAGTTTATATTTAGCATTCACACGCTCAATGTTTTCCTTAGTTAACTCATGCATTTTTAAAATCAATTTAGCACGTTGTTTAGCATCAAAATTAACCTTCTCCGAAGATGGAAGAGGCAACAAATCAATAGGTGCACGAGGTAGGAAACCATACACAACTTGATAGAGGCAAAGGTGTCCCGTCTTTCGATGAGATGATGGATATCGCTTTGGTGGAAGTCGGCTTTGACGATCCGACTACGAACGTGCGAGGACGTCGCGCCTTAGCAATCGCTAAACCAACTCCGAGAGGTTATTGACCACACCGGAGCACGATCAACCTGACCACGAGGGTCTGTTTCCTGCGAGCAACCGAAGAACAAGCAAGAAACTAAGATTGCAATCTGTATATTGCGAATATAAGATGAAAGCTTTATTGATCAAGGTGGGGTTCTGTGACGCCTTTGTCTGGTCGTTGAACACAAACGAAGTACGCGAAATTGCAGCTATGGCGAACTTTCAATCTAAACAAAACCCAAAGTCTAAACGATGCCCTAAGGGCTGTATATATGGAGGAAGAGGGGGGGAATTTCGTGGCCCTTGGTGGAGGGGTCCGAAATCAACCCTATCTCTTGTTTCCCCACACATACGGACTCTAAAAATAGCCTATACTTATGTATTTCGAAATTACATGGGCCTGGCCCAATAATAAGGTGACGCAGCACCTATAATAACCTCAGGACGAAATTTATGAAATGGCATCTTGTATATTTCGTCCAAGGCTTCATGCGCGCATTATGGTGGCTTCAATGTCCTGAAATCATCACTTGTATCTCCGTTCTTGTTCCCCTTGCGCATGCCATCATCTCCATGCTTGTTCTTGCTCCAATGTTCATCCTTCTCCAAGCTAGGCCCTTTATTTGTAAGCAAAACAAATGTATCCAATTTAGGCAGCATCATATTCTCATGAACATTAGAATCATTACCAAGAAACGAAAGTACCTGGTAATTTAGTTGGCGTGCGCGAGCTCTAGTAATTGGTCCAGTATGTATAGCAGCAGGGCCCGTGGGTGTAACAATTGTATTGATGTCCTCATCATCCTCCCCTTCTTGAAATGAAGTCGTCCTCGACGGAAGTTCATCTTCCTCACCCAAATAAGGCTTCAAATCTGCAATGTTAAAAGTGGGACTAACCCCAGAATCTGCAGGCAGCTCAAGTTTATATGCATTATCATTTATTTTCTCTAACACCTTAAAGGGACCATCAGCCCGTGGCATGAGCTTTGATTTGCGCAAATCAGGAAATCTATCCTTACGCGAATGTAACCAAACAAGATCTCCAGGTGCAAACACAACATGTTTTCTACCCTTATCTCCAGCAAGTTTATATTTAGCATTCATGCGCTCAATGTTTTCCTTAGTTAACTCATGCATTTTTAAAATCAATTCAGCACGTTGTTTAGCATCAAAATTAACCTTCTCCGAAGATGGAAGAGGCAACAAATCAATAGGTGCACGAGGTAGGAAACCATACACAACTTCAAAAGGGCACATCTTAGTAGTAGAATGCAATGAACGATTATAAGAAAATTCAATATGAGGCAAGCATTCCTCCCACATTTTCTTATTATTCTTCAAAACAGCCCTAAGCATAGTAGACAACGTTCTATTGACTACTTCAGTTTGTCCATCAGTTTGGGGGTGACAAGTAGTACTAAAAAGCAGTTTAGTCCCCAACTTAGCCCATAAACATCTCCAAAAGTGGCTAAGAAATTTAGTATCACGATCTGAAACAATAGTATTTGGCACACCATGCAAGCGAATAATTTCACGAAAAAACAAATCATCAACATTAATAGCATCATCGCTTTTATGACATGGTATAAAGTGTGCCATTTTCGAGAATCTATCCACGACAACAAATATGCTATCCCTCCCCTTCTTTGTTCGAGGTAAACCTAAAACAAAGTCCATAGATATATCCTCCCAAGGAACACTAGGTACAGGCAAAGGCATATATAAACCATGAGGATTGAGTCGTGACTTAGCTTTTTGACATGTAGTGCATCGAGCAATAAAACGCTCAACATCCCGTCTCATCTTTGGCCAATAGAAATGTGTAGCAAGTACGTCCTTCATCTTCTTCACGCCAAAGTGTCCCATTAATCCTCCTCCATGCGCCTCCTGCAACAACAAAAGACGAACGGAGCTAGCTGGAATGCATAGCTTGTTAGCACGAAACACAAATCCATCGTTAACGACGAACTTGTTTCACATTCTTCCTTCTTTACAATTCTGCATTACATCTTTAAAATCAGCATCATGCACATATTGATCTTTGATGGTCTCCAAACCAAATATTTTGAAGTCAAGTTGTGAAAGCATAGTATAGCAGCGAGACAATGCATCAGCAATAACATTTTCTTTTCCCTTCTTGTGTTTAATGACATAAGGAAAAGTCTCAATGAATTCAACCCATTTAGCATGTCTACGATTCAATTTAGCTTGACTTTTAATATGTTTCAAAGATTCATGATCAGAATGTATAACAAATTCTTTGGGCCATAAATAATGTTGCCATGTTTCTAAAGTCCGAACAAGAGCATATAATTCTTTATCATAAGTAGAATAATTCAGACTAGGCCCACTCAATTTTTCAGAAAAATATGCAACATGTTTGCCATCTTGTAATAACACACCGCCTAATCCAATTCCACTAGCATCACATTCAAGCTCAAAAGTCTTATTAAAATCAGGAAGTTGGAGTATGATAGAGGCGAGGGTCCCGATCTTTTGATGAGATGATAACTATCGATTTGGTGGAGACGACTTTGACAATCCGACTACAAACGTGCACGACGTTGCGCCTTAGCAATCGCTAAACCAATCTCCTGAGGTTACTGACGATGCTGGAAGCACGGTCAGCCTGACCACGAAGGTCTATTCCTGCAAGCAATCGAAGAACGAGCAAGAATATGATAAAGCAATCTGAATATTGCAAATATATATGAAGTATTGATAATGGTGGGGATCCGGAAGCGGTTTTGGTCTGGTCGTTGGACACAAACGAAGTACACGAAGTTGCAATGGCTAACTTTTAACTAAACAAATCCCAAGGAAAAGCTACTAGATGGATCTACTTATATAGGAGCAAGGGGTGGCGGCCAAGGAGGTGGGAGGACGTTCCAAGGCAGCCTAAAACTAAATCTAGGTCGTACAAGGCCAATGGGCCCAAGTGGAGGTGATGTAACACCTTTGGACTTGTAGTTTGACTCGGATTCTGCTGCAGCATCAGATTGTTTCGTCCACAACTCAACGCTCCAGACGAATTTGAAGGTGATTCCAATTGGGTTGGAAAGTGCACGAAATCTAGTTTCCAACAAAAAAAGAATCACCCAATTCGGAGTTAGTATGAAAAACTTGTGTGCGTTTTGAGTCAGGTATGTCTGTGCAGTCCGAATCTGAATCCAGAACGTGAGAGACTTGGACTCTATCTTCTCTTGGGCCAAAAGTGACGTGAGAGAACTTTTTGGACAGCAAATAAACATCTCTTTCTTCCTTATCTTCATATGTGGATTGTACAAATGTCCCATACACCTGCAATTAGACAAAACACAAAAGTGTGTGAAGTATTTTTGTTCTGGATAACATAAATAGATTATTGAATAGTTTGCACTAGAAATCACCTGACAAATATGCATATATGCAATATTTTTGGTCATATCCAAGGTAGTCATGTCCTCATCATCCTCCCCTTCTTGAAAATAAAGCCGTCCTCGGCGTTGCTTAATCTGAAATGTGGCTTTGTCATTACCTCTTATGATCAACTCAGATGATGTAGCCACTCTCGGGGGCGATGTGTCACATGGTGGAGGTGATGTAGTCCTGATAACAACGGATGTGGTTGTCATAGTATGCCTAGTAGTTGAAGGAACAATCATATCAACTCTTGGAATGTGCACCGTGCGCTTGTTCTCCTCGTGGCCAACACGTCGTTTTATTTCCTGTTCAGCTTTGCAAGCAAGATGAAACAAATGGTCCATAGGATAACACTCTTCATGAATTAGTATCTCTTGAATATCACGGTTTAATCCTCCCCAAAATCTATCCATAAAATCATCTTCACTTTCTTCTAAAGAGGAATGCAACAAGGTAGTTTGTAAATCATCATAGTATTTTGTTACAGTTTCACTACCTTGTTTTAAGTGTTGCAACTTCTTAATCATGTCACGAGTATAATAAGCAGGGACGAAAGTATGTCGCATGGCAAGTTTCAAATCATCCCAAGTAGTAGGTATATAATCAGGGTGTAACCGACAATATTCACTCCACCAAACCAAAGCATAACCAGTGAAAGAACCAACCGCAACCTTAACCTTTTTATGTTCATTGAAATTATGGGAAGCAAATATATTTTTTATGTCGAACTCCCATTCAATATATAAAGCAGGTTTAAAACGGCCATTAAATGGTGGTATAGATACATTAACCTGATCATGTGCATTTGGATATTTGTGCACCTCTCGTGACGGTTGTGGTATTTGCAAAGGTGGTGGCACGTCTCCCGCGATCGACAAAGCCCATGAATTGACTCTGGATCCTGTCATGATTAGTAGAACAAGAAACAGAACCAATCTCCTGAGGTTACTGACGATGCCGGAAGCACGGTCAGCCTGACCACGAAGGTCTATTCCTGCAAGCAATCGAAGAACGAGCAAGAATATGTAAAGCAATCTGAATATTGCAAATATATATGAGGTATTGATAATGGTGGGGATCCGTAAGCGGTCTTGGTCTGGTCGTTGGACACAAACGAAGTACACGAAGTTGCAATGGCTAACTTTTAACTAAACAAATCCCAAGGAAAAGCTACTAGATGGATCTACTTATATAGGAGCAAGGGGTGGCGGCCAAGGAGGTGGGAGGACGTCCCAAGGCAGCCTAAAACTAAATCTAGGTCGTACAAGGCCAATGGGCCCAAGTGGAGGTGATGTAACACCTTTGGACTTGTAGTTTGACTCGGATTCTGCTGCAGCATCAGATTGTTTCGTCCACAACTCAACTCTCTGGACGAATTTGAAGGTGATTCCAATTGGGTTGGAAAGTGCACGAAATCTAGTTTCCAACAAAAAAAGAATCACCCAATTCGGAGTCCGTATGAAAAACTTGTGTGCGTTTTGAGTCAGGTATGTCTGTGCAGTCCGAATCTGAATCCAGAACGTGAGAGACTTGGACTCTATCTTCTCTTGGGCCAAAAGTGACGTGAGAGAACTTTTTGGACAGCAAATAAACATCTCTTTCTTCCTTATCTTCATATGTGGATTGTACAAATGTCCCATACACCTGCAATTAGACAAAACACAAAAGTGTGTGAAGTATTTTTGTTCTGGATAACATAAATAGATTATTGAATAGTTTGCACTAGAAATCACCTGACAAATATGCATATATGCAATATTTTTGGTCATATCCAAGGTAGTCATGTCCTCTATCAAGGCGGGGTGTCCCGATCTTTCGATGAGATGATAACTATCGATTTGGTGGAGACAACTTTGACGATCCGACTACAGACGTGCACGACGTTGCGCCTTGGCAATCGCTAAACCAATCTCCTGAGGTTACTGACGATGCCAGAAGCACGGTCAGCCTGACCACGAAGGTCTATTCCTGCAAGCAATCGAAGAACGAGCAAGAATATGATAAAGCAATCTGAATATTGCAAATATATATGAGGTATTGATAATGGTGGGGATCCGGAAGCGGTCTTGGTCTGGTCGTTGGATACAAACGAAGTACACGAAGTTGCAATGGCTAACTTTTAACTAAACAAATCCCAAGGAAAAGCTACTAGATGGATCTACTTATATAGGAGCAAGGGGTGGCGGCCAAGGAGGTGGGAGAACGTCCCAAGGCATCCTAAAACCAACCCTAAGTCGTACAAGGCCAATGGGCCCAAGTGGAGGTGATGTAACACCTTTGGACTTGTAGTTTGACTCGGATTCTGCTGCAGCATCAGATTGTTTCGTCCACAACTCAACGCTCCGGACGAATTTGAAGGTGATTCCAATTGGGTTGGAAAGTGCACGAAATCTAGTTTCCAACAAAAAAAGAATCACCCAATTCGGAGTCCGTATGAAAAACTTGTGTGCGTTTTGATTCAGGTATGTCTGTGCAGTCCGAATCTGAATCCAGAACGTGAGAGACTTGGACTCTATCTTCTCTTGGGCCAAAAGTGACGTGAGAGAACTTTTTGGACAGCAAATAAACATCTCTTTCTTCCTTATCTTCATATGTGGATTGTACAAATGTCCCATACACCTGCAATTAGACAAAACACAAAAGTGTGTGAAGTATTTTTGTTCTGGATAACATAAATAGATTATTGAATAGTTTGCACTAGAGATCACCTGACAAATATGCATATATGCAATATTTTTGGTCATATCCAAGATAGTCATGTCCTCATCATCCTCCCCTTCTTGAAAATAAAGCCGTCCTCGGCGTTGCTTAATCTGGAATGTGGCTAACAAAAGAGACAAGGTGTACATGTTGTATATGTATATGTCATCCATTTTTACTTCCCTTGATTTTTGCATATATGACACATGAATAGATGAGTAACTTGCATAGTTCATAAAATCTAAAGCCAAAAAATTAGCACAAGAAGTAGAAGGCATGAAAATATTGCAACTCAGTTTGCACATCTAAGTGAAGCTCTTACTCATTTCAAAAGATTGACAATGTTCATCATTAAACTATCCCAACATTGGTGAATAAACCTTACTTGCATCAAATTTACATGCTACAACATGCTTAAATAAGCAAACATGCAATAAGTCATTCAACACAGAATCATCACCAAGATTAGAGGTCATATCAAAATGATTAAACATTGGTTCTTTTGCACAATAGTTAATTCAATGGATGCACTCAAAATTGTTGGTATTTCAATTGTTTGATCACATGGCAGAGTCAAATTATCAACGTAGTCCTCTAAAATAGGTGGTGTGATCAAAGTAGTGGGTAGCTCATCAGATGGTGCATTCAAATTGACAAGGCATTCATCATTCTCATGTAGAGATGGAAGATCAGTACCTTTGTCATTACCTCTTATGATCAACTCAGATGATGTAGCCACTCTCGGGGCCGATGTGTCACATGGTGGAGGCGATGTAGTCCTGATAACAACGGATGTGGTTGTCATAGTATGCCTAGTAGTTGAAGGAACAATCATATCA
Organism: Triticum dicoccoides; assembly: GCF_002162155.2. NCBI lineage: Eukaryota > Viridiplantae > Streptophyta > Magnoliopsida > Poales > Poaceae > Triticum > Triticum dicoccoides. Next base: position 13,491 of record NW_021189284.1, on the reverse strand, counting down.
ACTCTTGGAATGTGCACCGTGCGCTTGTTCTCCTCGTGGCCAACACGTCGTTTTATTTCCTGTTCAGCTTTGCACGCAAGATGAAACAAATGGTCCATAGGATAACACTCTTCATGAATTAGTATCTCTTGAATATCACGGTTTAATCCTCCCCAAAATCTATCCATAAAATCATCTTCACTTTCTTCTAAAGAGGAATGCAACAAGGTAGTTTGTAAATCATCATAATATTTTGTTACAGTTTCACTACCTTGTTTTAAGTGTTGCAACTTCTTAATCATGTCACGAGTATAATAAGCAGGGACGAAAGTATGTCGCATGGCAAGTTTCAAATCATCCCAAGTAGTAGGTATATAATCAGGGTGTAACCGACAATATTCACTCCACCAAACCAAAGCATAACCAGTGAAAGAACCAACCGCAACCTTAACCTTTTTATGTTCATTGAAATTATGGGAAGCAAATATATTTTTTATGTCGAACTCCCATTCAATATATAAAGCAGGTTTAAAACGGCCTTTAAATGGTGGTATAGATACATTAACCTGATCATGTGCATTTGGATATTTGTGCACCTCTCGTGACGGTTGTGGTATTTGCAAAGGTGGTGGCACGTCTACCGCGATCGACAAAGCCCATGAATTGACTCTGGATCCTGTCATGATTAGTAGAACAAGAAACAAAACCCAAAAATAATGTTCCTATAACTACTAGGATGTGGTGGTAAAACGCTCACAGTAAAGCAAATATCAATGTCTTACAAGTTCTTACCATGCAGCAGGCGGTGATCGGCAACCAGCGGTGTCAAGTAACTCCGAATATTGAGTAAAGCGATTGCCAGGGGAGCGTACGTATACACGGTGTAGAAATATGTGGAGCTGGGTTGGCTATATATGGTAGCAAAATATTAGCAATAATCAATTCAAAGATGCAATGTTGAATAAACGCTCAACGACGGTACTGTGCTGGTCCTAGGCTAGACCGGACTAGAGACGCGAGCCTAGAACACTAATGAGGTCACGGCGTAGCACAACTAGCATCAATGAAGGATACTAAGTAGCTCTTGACAGCAAGATATAAGTGAAGATCACAACGGCAGTGAAGATAATGATGAAAAACAACTGCCAAGCAGGATATACAACAACTCTCTCTCCAACTTTCCTCTTGAAAAGTTTGAGACAATTTTCTGATAAATTCTTTCAAAGAATGCTACTACCTCAAGCTTTCCAATGCAAGAAGAATCACTCAATTCCGAGTTGATATGAGGAGTCAAAGAATTCTAAAACTGGCCTAAAAAATTGGAGCAAGCTGTGTTCACGAACTTTGGAGGGCAAAAAGGCCTATTTAGAAGCCGATTTTGAGGTGTCAAATATTAAACTAGTTTCTGCAACTATTTACATGCGGCTCGTTGCTAGCTTCAATTTGAGTACTCACGGAGCCAAAATGGACTTCGTATGAGGAAGATACACCTGTTTTACTGAACAGTGCGCAAAACAGATTCTAATCCGAATTCAGGTACGATATTGATTCTAGATAGTTCCGATTTTTTTTCTCCTCTCTTTTTTTCTCACACTTTTTTTTTCTTTTTCTTCTCTCTCTTTTTCTATTTTTTTCCTCTCTTTTTTTCCTCTATCTTTTTTTTCTCCCTCTTTCCAAGACAAACTAGATAAGATGCAGATTGGATCAGGCGAAGATGTGAATGACCTCAACTATGATTATGACAATGAACAGTGCGTAGCACGTGGTGGAAATTAATGGATGGGATGGTGGACAGCGGAAGGGATAATGATGCAGCGGCGGCGTGACTAATGTGAACAGAACTCGAAACTCTAAAGGAACTAGACACTAAGACCAGCAACTAACACGACGATGCAACCGATAATTCAACTATGCAAGCAATGAATAGAAAATTGCAAAGGCTCAGACTGGCTTGGATAAATGATGAACAGATCTAACTTTTTTATGGCTTTTTCATGGACTGTAGGTATGAATGACAGATGCGATCCAAACTATGAAAAACTGTAAAATCTCACCGAGCAACCTGAAAACTGATACCACTTGATAGAGGCGAGGGTCCCGATCTTTCGATGAGATGATAACTATCGATTTGGTGGAGACGACTTTGACAATCCGACTACAAACGTGCACGACGTTGCGCCTTAGCAATCGCTAAACCAATCTCCTGAGGTTACTGACGATGCTGGAAGCACGGTCAGCCTGACCACGAAGGTCTATTCCTGCAAGCAATCGAAGAACGAGCAAGAATATGATAAAGCGATCAGAATATTGCAAATATATATGAAGTATTGATAATGGTGGGGATCCGGAAGCGGTCTTGGTCTGGTCGTTGGACACAAACGAAGTACACGAAGTTGCAATGGCTAACTTTTAACTAAACAAATCCCAAGGAAAAGCTACTAGATGGATCTACTTATATAGGAGAAAGGGGTGGCGGCCAAGGAGGTGGGAGGACGTCCCAAGGCAGCCTAAAACTAAATCTAGGTCGTACAAGGCCAATGGGCCCAAGTGGAGGTGATGTAACACCTTTGGACTTGTAGTTTGACTCGGATTCTGCTGCAGCATCAGATTGTTTCGTCCACAACTCAACGCTCCGGACGAATTTGAAGGTGATTCCAATTGGGTTGGAAAGTGCACGAAATCTAGTTTCCAACATAAAAAGAATCACCCAATTCGGAGTCCGTATGAAAAACTTGTGTGCGTTTTGATTCAGGTATGTCTGTGCAGTCCGAATCTGAATCCAGAACGTGAGAGACTTGGACTCTATCTTCTCTTGGGCCAAAAGTGACGTGAGAGAACTTTTTGGACAGCAAATAAACATCTCTTTCTTCCTTATCTTCATATGTGGATTGTACAAATGTCCCATACACCTGCAATTAGACAAAACACAAAAGTGTGTGAAGTATTTTTGTTCTGGATAACATAAATAGATTATTGAATAGTTTGCACTAGAGATCACCTGACAAATATGCATATATACAATATTTTTGGTCATATCCAAGATAGTCATGTCCTCATCAGAGTAAAGGAGCATGTGTCAACTTATCTTTTAATACCGAGAAGGCTTCTTCCTGTGCGGTACCCCAAAGAAAAGGCACATCTTTCTTTGTAAGCTCATTGAGAGGTGCAGCAATGGTGCTGAAATCTCTCACAAAACGCCTATAGAATCCAGCGAGGCCAAGAAAACTCCTCACTTGTGTGACCGTTTTGGGTTGCGGCCAACTCTCAATAGCTTCAATCTTGGCTTTATCAACTTCAATTCCCTGTGGAGTAACAACATAGCCAAGAAAAGATACTCGGTCGGTGCAAAAGGTGCACTTCCCAAGGTTACCAAACAAACGTGCATCACGTAGAGCAATAAAAACAGCACGTAAATGTTCCAAATGTTCTTCCAAAGATCTGCTATAAATCAATATGTCATCAAAGTAAACTACCACAAATCGTCCAATGAAAGCACGTAAAACTTCGTTCATTAATCTCATGAAAGTACTAGGTGCATTAGTTAACCCAAAAGGCATGACTAACCACTCATATAATCCAAACTTAGTTTTGAATGCTGTTTTCCATTCATCTCCCAATTTCATACGAATTTGATGGTAGCCACTACGCAAATCAACTTTGGAGAATATTGTAGGGCCACTCAATTCATCAAGCATATCATCTAGCCTAGGTATAGTATGACGATAACGAATAGTAATATTATTAATGCCTCTACAATCAACACACATACGTGATGTACCATCCTTTTTCGGCACTAGAATAGTAGGAACAACACAAGAACTAAGGGATTCGCGTATATAACCTTTGTCGAGAAGCTCTTGTAGTTGACGCATAATCTCCTTCGTCTCCTCTGGATTGGTACGGTATGGTGCACGGTTTGGCAGTGAAGCACCGGGAATTAAGTCAATCTGATGCTCAATCCCTCAAATAGGCGGTAGTCCCGGTGGCACGTCTTGTGGAAAAACGTCAGCGAACTCCTGCAAAATGTTAGTGACAGCAGGAGGCAAAGAGGAAGGCACGTCCTCGAATGAAAATAATGCCTCTTTGCACACAAAAGCATAGCAAACAGATTTGCTGAAATCTAGCTCATCAATATCAGATTTGGTGGCAAATAAACATGCACTTTTCAATTTAATTTCAGAAGCAACACTAGATGGTTTATTATTAGGCTTCATTTGTTGCTCAAATTCTTTTGCCACAATCTGATTTTCACTCTTATTCTTCTCCTGTTGTGCTTTATTAGCTCTATTAATATCATCTTTCAAAATGGAATCAGGAGTCATAGGAAGCAAAGTAATATTTTTATCCTTATGAACAAGAATATAGTGATTGTTTCTACCATGGTGTACAGAATTTTTATCAAATTGCCATGGTCTACCAAGTAATAAGGAACATGCTTGCATAGGTACCACATCACAATCAACATAATCAGCATATGTAGAGATACTAAAATGCACACGAACAGTACGTGTTACCTTAACCTTGCCGCTGTTGTTGAACCATTGGATGTAGTAAGGATGTGGATGTGGTCTTGTGGTGAGAGAAAGCTTCTCCACCATCTCCATGCTAGCCAAGTTGTTGCAGCTCCCTCCGTCTATTATGACGCGCATAGAACGTTCCTTCACAACTCCCTTGGTATGGAACAAATTGTGCCTCTGATTTTGCTCAGCTTGTGTGACCTGCACACTCAAAACACGTTGAGCAACTAAACATTCATACCTGTCAGCGTCTTCAGGAGCCATGTTGATGAGGACATCAATACAATTGTTACACCCACAGCCCCTGCTGCTATACATACTGGACCAATTACTAGAGCTCGTGCACGCCAACTAAATTACCAGGTACTTTCGTTTCTTGGTAATGATTCTAATGTTCATGAGAATATGATGCTGCCTAAATTGGATACATTTGTTTTGCTTACAAATGAAGGTCCTAGCTTGGAGAAGGATGAACATTGGAGCAAGAACAAGCATGGAGATGATGGCATGCGCAAGGGGAACAAGAACGGAGTTACAAGTGATGATTTCAGGACTTTGAAGCCACCATAATGGGTGCATGAAGCCTTGGACGAAATATACAAGATGCCACTTCATAAATTTCGTCCCGAGGCTATTTTAGGTGCTGCGTCACCTTATTATTGGGCCAGGCCCATGTAATTTCGAAATACATAAGTATAGGCTATTTTTAGAGTCCGTATGTGTGGGGAAACAAGAGATAGGGTTGATTTCGGACTCCTCCACCAAGGGCCACGAAATTCCCCCCTCTTCCTCCATATATACAGCCCTTAGGGCATCGTTTAGACTTTGGGGGGTTTTGTTTAGATTAAAAGTTCGCCATAGCTGCAACTTCGCGTACTTCGTTTGTGTTCAACGACCAGACAAAGGCGTCACAGAACCCCACCTTGATCAATAAAGCTTTCATCTTATATTCGCAATATCCAGATTGCAATCTTAGTTTCTTGCTTGTTCTTCGTTTGCTCGCAGGAAACAGACCCTCGTGGTCAGGTTGATCGTGCTCCGGCGTGGTCAATAACCTCTCGGAGTTGGTTTAGCGATTGCTAAGGCGCGACGTCCTCGCACGTTCGTAGTCGGATCGTCAAAGTCGACTTCCACCAAAGCGAAATCCACCATCTCATCGAAAGACGGGACACCTTTGCCTCTATCAAGTGGTATCAGATTTCCAGGTTGCTCGGTGAGATTTTACAGTTTTTCGTAGTTTAGATCGAGTCTGTTCTTCGTACCTACAGTCCACGAAAAAGCCACACAAAAAAAAATTAGGGTTAGTTCATCATATCCGAACCAATCTGAGCCTTTGCATAATCTTTTTAGGGTTTTGCTTTGTTGAATTTGCGGTTGCATCGTCGGTCTAGTTGCTGGTCTTAGAGTCTAGTGTTTTAGAGTTTCGAGTTCTGGTCATAAGTTGTCACGCCGCCGCCGCACCATCATCATCGCCCCTGCCATCTACCACCACTGCTCCGAATCCGTATCCATATACCACCACCAATCCGTGCCCATATACCACCACCGATCCATATCCATATACTACCACCGCTACCACCACCGCTGCCATATACCACCACCATATATCCACCACCAATCCGAGTTCCTTGCTTATTAGGTTTGTTTTCGGGATCCATCTAGATTCCGATTCGTGTTTCCTTGCCGGAGTAGGTTTCGGAAAAAAAAACGCATTTTTTGAAAACGCATTTTTCGAAAACGCTCCGTGCCCATCTACCCGACTCCACAGGGAATTGAAGTTGATAAAGCCAAGATTGAAGCTATTGAGAGTTGGCCGCAGCCCAAAACGGTCACACAAGTGAGGAGTTTTCTTGGCCTCGCTGGATTCTATAGGCGTTTTGTGAGAGATTTCAGCACCATTGCTGCACCTCTCAGTGAGCTTACAAAGAAAGATGTGCCTTTTCTTTGGGGTACCGCACAGGAAGAAGCCTTCTCGGTATTGAAAGATAAGTTGACACATGCTCCTTTACTCCAACTTCCTGATTTTAATAAGAGTTTTGAGCTTGAATGTGATGCTAGTGGAATTGGATTAGGAGGTGTGTTATTACAAGATGGCAAACCTGTTGCATACTTTTTTGAAAAATTGAGTGGGCCTAGTCTGAATTATTCTACTTATGATAAAGAATTATATGCTCTTGTTCGGAGTTTAGAAACATGGCAACATTATTTATGGCCCAAAGAATTTGTTATACATTCTGATCATGTGATGAGGACATCAATACAATTGTTACACCCACAGCCCCTGCTGCTATACATACTGGACCAATTACTAGAGCTCGTGCACGCCAACTAAATTACCAGGTACTTTCGTTTCTTGGTAATGATTCTAATGTTCATGAGAATATGATGCTGCCTAAATTGGATACATTTGTTTTGCTTACAAATGAAGGGCCTAGCTTGGAGAAGGATGAACATTGGAGCAAGAACAAGCATGGAGATGATGGCATGCGCAAGGAGAACAAGAACGGAGTTACAAGTGATGATTTCAGGACTTTGAAGCCACCATAATGGGTGCATGAAGCCTTGGACGAAATATACAAGATGCCACTTCATAAATTTCGTTCCGAGGCTATTTTAGGTGCTGCGTCACCTTATTATTGGGCCAGGCCCATGTAATTTCGAAATACATAAGTATAGGCTATTTTTAGAGTCCGTATGTGTGGGGAAACAAGAGATAGGGTTGATTTCGGACCCCTCCACCAAGGGCCACGAAATTCCCCCCTCTTCCTCCATATATACAGCCCTTAGGGCATCGTTTAGACTTTGGGTTTTGTTTAGATTAAAAGTTCGCCATAGCTGCAACTTCGCGTACTTCGTTTGTGTTCAACGACCAGACAAAGGCGTCACAGAACCCCACCTTGATCAATAAAGCTTTCATCTTATATTCGCAATATCCAGATTGCAATCTTAGTTTCTTGCTTGTTCTTCGTTTGCTCGCAGGAAACAGACCCTCGTGGTCAGGTTGATCGTGCTCCGGCGTGGTCAATAACCTCTCGGAGTTGGTTTAGCGATTGCTAAGGCGCGACGTCCTCGCACGTTCGTAGTCGGATCGTCAAAGTCGACTTCCACCAAAGCGAAATCCACCATCTCATCGAAAGATCGGGACACCCCCGCCTCTATCAGTTGAGCAACTAAACATTCATACCTATCAGCGTCTTCAGGAGCCATGTATTGCGTCTCATGATCAGAATCATCTCCACCATGTTCTTCACGTGTAATAAGAACCAAAGTCTCCTCATCATAGTCACTAGCGGACTCATATCCACCATCCACTTTAGCAATCATCACACGCGGAGATTTGCATTCTCTCGCATAATGACCTCCTCCCTTACAACGACGACAAATAATATCACTTGTGTGCCCTGTTGATGCCATGGAAGAAGAAGAACGCTGTGCAGGCCCCGCAGGTGCGCTCTTGGCAGATAATGGTGGTTGTGCCTGTTTTCTTGTATCACGGCTGGAGGTGGCACCGGATGGAGGTGCTGGTGCAGTTGAAGTAGAAGATGCACGTGGTGTCCATGATGAAGGTCGGCCTGCAGAAAAGTTAGTTCGCCCCAATGCTTGTCGATCCTGCACTTCACGTTCAGCTTTACAAGCAAGATGGAATAAACGAGTGATATTAGTATACTCCTTATAGTCTAGAATGGTCTGAATCTCTCTATTTAATCCACCCAGAAAACGTGCAAGCATAGCTTCATTCTCCTCAACAATACCACATCTAATCATGCCAGTTTGTAATTCCTGATAATATTCTTCTACAGAATTTTTCCCTTGTCTTAAACACTGCAATTTTTGAAGCAATTCACGTTGATAATATGGTGGAACCCAACGCGTACGCATAGCAGTTTTCAAAGCAGCCCAAGTAGTGGGAATTTCAGTTTAGGAATATGGACATCATCTCGTACCTGAGGTGGTGGTGCAGGCCTACCATTACGAATATATACCTGAGGTCGACCTGCTGGTGGTGGTGTTGGTGGCTGCTCGTAGATCTGATTTTGATCAACCTCATCCTCATAATCGCCCGCATACTCATCATCCTCCTGGGTACCAGCAGCAGCAGTAGCAGGAGCCAAAGAAGCACCAACAGCAGTAGCAGCGGCACCAGAATTTTGTCCTGGCTCAATAGGAACACGCTGTGCTCGTCCATACTGATTCGGAAGGGGGCATAGTTGTTGTTGTTGCAGAGGTGCGACAGGTGCAGCCGGTGGTGGAAGACGCGCAAGCAGTTCATTAAATCTGTTATCGAGCTTTGTTTCGAACGTCTTCTCAAGGCCAGTGATCTTCTCCATGGCCTCTTCAAAATTGTTCAGCACATCTTGTACCTGTTCAGTCATCATTTGCTGAAACTTATCATGAAGCTCCTTGTTCGATAAGTTCTCCCAGTCAATCTCGTCGGCTTGTGATCCTGGCATGGTTAGCAGCAATAGAAACACACAAGAATATGATCCTACAGACTACTAAGAAGTGGTGGTGGTGTATCACAAATCCGACAAGCAAATCTCAAATTCTTACCAGTTCTTACCCAGCAGCAGGCGGTGATCGGCAACCGTTGTAGTCAAAAACTCTCAAAGCTTGGATAGAGCGATTACCAGGGAGAGTCAAACACACGACGTAGATGTATGTGGAGCTGGGAAGGCTTATAGTATGGTAGCAAAAAGGGTCAGTAATAATCAATTCAGAGATGCAAAGTTGAATAAACGCTCAACGACGGTACTGTGCTGGTCCTAGGCTAGACTGTGCTAGAGACGCGAGCCTAGAACACCAACAAAATCACGGCGCGGCCCGTAAACAAGGGAAAGCACACTCTGAAAAAAAAATTCGCTCTTTTTTTTTTGCGAAAAATCACTATAATGGCGAGTGTCTCAAAACTCTTCCTAGGTCAAAGGGACAGGATGGGCACGAAATTTTTTTTTTCGACCAATTTTTTTTTTTTCGACTGCCCGGACCCAAAAACTGGAAACGGGTCAAAAAAAACTTCCTATAATGGCACCTGTCTCAAAACACTCAGAAACACCTAAAAATAGGATAGCCAGAATTTTTTTCGAAAAATGCGTTTTCGAAAAATTTTGGGCCTAAACGGAGCGTGGTTTCCCGACTCTTTTTTTTTCCGAAACCTACTCCGGCAAGGAAACACGAATCGGAAACTAGATGGATCTCGAAAACAAACCTAATAAGCAAGGAACTCGGATTGGTGGTGGATATATGGTGGTGGTATATGGCAGCAGTGGTGGTAGCGGTGGTAGTATATGGATATGGATCGGTGGTGGTATATGGACACGGATTGGTGGTGGTATATGGATACGGATTCGGAGCGGTGGTGGTAGATGGCAGGGGCGATGATGATGGTGCGGCGGCGGCGTGACAACTTATGACCAGAACTCGAAACTCTAAAAGACTAGACTCTAAGACCAGCAACTAGACCGACGATGCAACCGCAAATTCAACAAAGCAAAACCCTAAAAAGATTGCGCAAAGGCTCAGATTGGTTCGGATATGATGAACTAACCCTAAATTTTTTTTGTGGCTTTTTCGTGGACTGTAGGTATGAAGAACAGACTCGATCTAAACTACGAAAAACTGTAAAATCTCACCGAGCAACCTGGAAATCTGATACCACTTGATAGAGGCAAAGGTGTCCCGTCTTTCGATGAGATGATGGATATCGCTTTGGTGGAAGTCGACTTTGACGATCCGACTACGAACGTGCGAGGACGTCGCGCCTTAGCAATCGCTAAACCAACTCCGAGAGGTTATTGACCACACTGGAGCACGATCAACCTGACCACGAGGGTCTGTTTCCTGCGAGCAACCGAAGAACAAGCAAGAAACTAAGATTGCAATCTGGATATTGTGAATATAAGATGAAAGCTTTATTGATCAAGGTGGGGTTCTGTGACGCCTTTGTCTGGTCGTTGAACACAAACGAAGTACGCGAAGTTGCAGCTATGGCGAACTTTTAATCTAAACAAAACCCAAAGTCTAAACGATGCCCTAAGGGCTGTATATATGGAGCAAGAGGGGGGGAATTTCGTGGCCCTTGGTGGAGGGGTCCGAAATCAACCCTATCTCTTGTTTCCCCACACATACGGACTCTAAAAATAGCCTATACTTATGTATTTCGAAATTACATGGGCCTGGCCCAATAATAAGGTGACGCGGCACCTATAATAACCTCGGGACGAAATTTATGAAGTGGCATCTTGTATATTTCGTCCAAGGCTTCATGCGCCCATTATGGTGGCTTCAAAGTCCTGAAATCATCACTTGTAACTCCGTTCTTGTTCCCCTTGCGCATGCCATCATCTCCATGCTTGTTCTTGCTCCAATGTTCATCCTTCTCCAAGCTAGGCCCTTTATTTGTAAGCAAAACAAATGTATCCAATTTAGGCAGCATCATATTCTCATGAACATTAGAATCATTACCAAGAAACAAAAGTACCTGGTAATTCAGTTGGCGTGCGCGAGCTCTAGTAATTGGTCCAGTATGTATAGCAACAGGGCCCGTGGGTGTAACAATTGTATTGATGTCCTCATCACAATTTCAAAAGGGCACATCTTAGTAGTAGAATGCAATGAACGATTATAAGCAAATTCAATATGAGGCAAGCATTCCTCCCACATTTTCTTATTATTCTTCAAAACAGCCCTAAGCATAGTAGACAACGTTCTATTGACTACTTCAGTTTGTCCATCAGTTTGGGGGTGACAAGTAGTACTAAAAAGCAGTTTAGTCCCCAACTTAGCCCATAAACATCTCCAAAAGTGGCTAAGAAATTTAGTATCACGATCTGAAACAATAGTATTTGGCACACCATGCAAGCGAATAATTTCACGAAAGAACAAATCAGCAACATTAACAGCATCATCGCTTTTATGACATGGTATAAAGTGTGCCATTTTCGAGAATCTATCCACGACAACAAACATGCTATCCCTCCCCTTCTTTGTTCGAGGTAAACCTAAAACAAAGTCCATAGATATATCCTCCCAAGGAACACTAGGTACAGGCAAAGGCATATATAAACCATGAGGATTGAGTCGTGACTTAGCTTTTTGACATGTAGTGCATCGAGCAATAAAACGCTCAACATCCCGTCTCATCTTTGGCCAAAAGAAATGTGTAGCAAGTACGTCCTCCGTCTTCTTCACGCCAAAGTGTCCCATTAATCCTCCTCCATGCGCCTCCTGCAACAACAAAAGACGAACGGAGCTAGCTGGAATGCATAGCTTGTTAGCACGAAACACAAATCCATCATTAACAACAAACTTGTTCCACATTCTTCCTTCTTTACAATTCTGCATTACATCTTTAAAATCAGCATCATGCACATATTGATCTTTGATGGTCTCCAAACCAAATATTTTGAAGTCAAGTTGTGAAAGCATAGTATAGCGACGAGACAATGCATCAGCAATAACATTTTCTTTTCCCTTCTTGTGTTTAATGACATAAGGGAAAGTCTCAATGAATTCAACCCATTTAGCATGTCTGCGATTCAGTTTAGCTTGACTTTTAATATGTTTCAAAGATTCATGATCAGAATGTATAACAAATTCTTTGGGCCATAAATAATGTTGCCATGTTTCTAAAGTCCGAACAAGAGCATATAATTCTTTATCATAAGTAGAATAATTCAGACTAGGCCCACTCAATTTTTCAGAAAAGTATGCAACAGGTTTGCCATCTTGTAATAAAACACCTCCTAATCCAATACCACTAGCATCACATTCAAGCTCAAAAGTCTTATTAAAATCAGGAAGTTGGAGTAAAGGAGCATGTGTCAACTTATCTTTCAATACCGAGAAGGCTTCTTCCTGTGCGGTACCCCAAAGAAAAGGCACATCTTTCTTTGTAAGCTCACTGAGAGGTGCAGCAATGGTGCTGAAATCTCTCACAAAACGCCTATACAATCCAGCGAGGCCAAGAAAACTCCTCACTTGTGTGACCGTTTTGGGCTGCGGCCAACTCTCAATAGCTTCAATCTTGGCTTTATCAACTTCAATTCCCTGTGGAGTCGGGTAGATGGGCACGGAGCGTTTTCGAAAAATGCGTTTTCAAAAAATGCGTTTTTTTTCCGAAACCTACTCCGGCAAGGAAACACGAATCGGAATCTAGATGGATCCCGAAAACAAACCTAATAAGCAAGGAACTCGGATTGGTGGTGGATATATGGTGGTGGTATATGGTAGCGGTGGTGGTAGCGGTGGTAGTATATGGATATGGATCGGTGGTGGTATATGGGCACGGATTGGTGGTGGTATATGGATACGGATTCGGAGCAGTGGTGGTAGATGGCAGGGGCGATGATGATGGTGCGGCGGCGGCGTGACAACTTATGACCAGAACTCGAAACTCTAAAAGACTAGACTCTAAGACCAGCAACTAGACCGACGATGCAACCGCAAATTCAACAAAGCAAAACCCTAAAAAGATTATGCAAAGGCTCAGATTGGTTCGGATATGATGAACTAACCCTAATTTTTTTTTGTGTGGCTTTTTCGTGGACTGTAGGTATGAAGAACAGACTCGATCTAAACTACGAAAAACTGTAAAATCTCACCGAGCAACTTGGAAATCTGATACCACTTGATAGAGGCAAAGGTGTCCCGTCTTTCGATGAGATGGTGGATTTCGCTTTGGTGGAAGTCGACTTTGACGATCCGACTACGAACGTGCGAGGACGTCGCGCCTTAGCAATCGCTAAACCAACTCCGAGAGGTTATTGACCACGCCGGAGCACGATCAACCTGACCACGAGGGTCTGTTTCCTGCGAGCAAACGAAGAACAAGCAAGAAACTAAGATTGCAATCTGGATATTGCGAATATAAGATGAAAGCTTTATTGATCAAGGTGGGGGTCTGTGACGCCTTTGTCTGGTCGTTGAACACAAACGAAGTACGCGAAGTTGCAGCTATGGCGAACTTTTAATCTAAACAAAACCCAAAGTCTAAACG
>NW_021189283.1:0-950 GCF_002162155.2 Triticum dicoccoides | reverse complement strand
TCCTTATTACTTGGTAGACCATGGCAATTTGATAAAAATTCTGTACACCATGGTAGAAACAATCACTATACTCTTGTTCATAAGGATAAAAATATTACTTTGCTTCCTATGACTCCTGATTCCATTTTGAAAGATGATATTAATAGAGCTAATAAAGCAAAACAGGAGACGAATAAGAGTGAAAATCAGATTGTGGCAAAAGAATTTGAGCAACAAATGAAGCCTAATAATAAACCATCTAGTGTTGCTTCTGAAATTAAATTGAAAAGTGCATGTTTATTTGCCACCAAATCTGATATTGATGAGCTAGATTTCAGCAAATCTGTTTGCTATGCTTTTGTGTGCAAAGAGGCATTATTTTCATTCGAGGACGTGCCTTCCTCTTTGCCTCCTGCTGTCACTAACATTTTGCAGGAGTTCGCTGACGTCTTCCCACAAAACGTGCCACCGGGATTACCGCCTATTCGAGGGATTGAGCATCAAATTGACTTAATTCCCGGTGCTTCACTGCCAAACCGTGCACCATACCGTACCAATCCAGAGGAGACGAAGGAGAATATGCGTCAAGTACAAGAGCTTCTCGACAAAGGTTATATACGCGAATCCCTTAGTCCTTGTGCTGTTCCTATTATTCTAGTGCCGAAAAAGGATGGTACATCACGTATGTGTGTTGATTGTAGAGGCATTAATAATATTACTATTCGTTATCATCATCCTATTCCTAGGCTAGATGATATGCTTGATGAATTGAGTGGCTCTACAATATTCTCCAAAGTTGATTTGCGTAGTGGATACCATCAAATTCGTATGAAATTGGGAGATGAATGGAAAACAGCATTTAAAACTAAGTTTGGATTATATGAGTGGTTAGTCATGCCTTTTGGGTTAACTAATGCGCCTAGTACTTTCATGAGACTAATGAACGAAGTTTTACGTGCTTTCATTGGACG